>NC_041382.1:40085719-40252834 GCF_002162155.2 Triticum dicoccoides
ACAAACCGGTACTAAAGGGCTACCCTTTAGTACCGGTTTGTGCCACGAACCGGTACTAAAGGTGATCGTGGGGCCCCGGCCTGACGCCAGCCTGCCATCACCCCTTTAGTATCGGTTCGTGGAACGAACCAGTACTAAAGGTTCAACACGAACCGGCATTAATGCATAGTCGTTCGAACCGGCACTAATGGTACCATTAGTGCCGGCTCAAATTCAAACCGGCACTAATGTGCTTCACGTTTGACCATTTTTCTACTAGTGTTATTAGTCCCCTTCGTATTTTGTGTCGAATTTTGACCATAGATTTTACTAAGAAAATGTTAATGCATGTCACCAAGAATTATATCGTTGTATTCGTATTTGAACATAGTTTCCAATGGTATAATTTTTTCTGACATGCATTGATGTTTTGTTACTTAAATCTATGGTCAAAATTTTACACTATATATGAAGGGTACCAATAAAGCAGGAAGGAGGTAGTACAACTCTATTGTTGATATTGTCATGTTGTTAGTTTGGGCTTGTGTATATACAATGCAAGCTGCAACAATCATTACCGGTACTAATGGTTGCATTTGTTGAACAGGTACCATTTCAAGAAAACTGATCTAATTGGGAATATGACATTCATAAATAGACTTGGACATGGCCCCGTCGTTCCTGTTGTCCTTGACTGGGCAATACGGGATGGAACATGCCCGTCGGCGCCAGAGGGTGACAACAGTGAGAATGTTCCCTACGCATGTGTTAGCGCCCAGAGCTATTGCGTAAATGCCAGCAATGGAGCACGCGGCTATTTCTGCAGATGTTCTAAGGGATACAGTGGCAACCCATACATTAAAAATGGATGCACAAGTTTGTACACTTTCTGTGTTAATTTTTCCAAGGAAACTTCATTTATCCATATGTTACCCTTAATATATATTGTGCATTCCTTGCAAAAAAAAGTAGTAATTTACAATCTTGTAGATTATAATGCACGCTACGGATATGAAGGCGTACTTTCTACTTTCTACCACATGATTTGGGATTGTGTGAATTTTCCACTCTCTCATTAATTTCAAGAGCAGAAAACTTAAGAAAAAAATACTAGTAATTACTGTCCTTGTTTTCATATTAAGTAAATGATAATATGCACTATTTTTTAATATATTTTCAGATATTAACGAGTGTGAGCTACGGAGATCCCCAAACTCAACAATTTACAAGAACATGTATCCTTGTCATGGAGGGAGATGCCACGATAGAGAAGGTGACTATGAGTGTAAATGCAATTTCGGACGAAGAGGTGATGGTAAAAGCCAGAAGGGTTGTGAATTTGTAGTGTCCACGACTGCTGTAGCGGTGATAGGTGAGGCTCTCTTTAATTTGAAAATTTAAAAAGTGCATTTACAAGTGTTAAAATATCATAAACAAATCCCATGGTGTGGATCTGAGAATAAAGTAGGAGTGAGCAAAATTTAAATAATCTTTTGCGAGCTGCATAGAAAGAAACAAAATGTATGTGATGATAATAGTGATGTTATGTATTGCTAAATTTTTATCATTATATTTGTCATTGTTGTGCGGGACAACTTTAAAGTTTTTTTCCCATTAAACCTAGCAAAGCTATTTCCGATTTGTCATGAAACATATTTTTTTTGTTAAAGAGGTACACTTTGGTAGCTCAAGCATACACACTCACTTATATATGGCCTATGTATTTTCTTAACCCGCGTGTTGCCGTAAAATTGGATATATAATTTCTAAATATCATGTAGAATAGTACTTTAATTCTTACGATTTAAACTATGTGAGAAATGTCTGCATAAAAATCTAAGCACTGAAAGTTTTGCATGCCACAATTAAATGCAATGTGATTTAAAACCCACTTAGAATGCACTAATATTAATGTATGTTACATGATAGAGAATTGTCATGTGTAGTTCGGACGAATACTAGTGGATCAAATTAGTATATCTAACAGTTATAGTAATTTTCACCGTAACATAAGAAGATAAAATACTCTCATGCATGCAATTGAACATCCCAATCAATAACATAAGGTGCTATTTTCACCGTAAAACACATATTCCTTTTTTTGTGAAAACATATTCCCGTTTTACTGCATTCGAACATTTAATTATTACAAGGGGTGTCTATAGCTATATATATTGAGTATCAGTAGTCATCCGATTAAGATCTTTTTTTAATACTTGCACATATCTCATGTGTTGGATCCGTGTGCTCCCAACGTTGACTTGGCATAGTTAGTTTTTAGTCGAGTAATAAATAGAAATACTATTGGACTGGATTGTAATAAATGGAAAATCACATGAGATTTGTCCGCCTGCAGGAACAATTGGTGCCATTGCATTACTCGCCGTGCTACTGATATTCTTACATATGGAGAACGAGAAAAGAAAACTGAGAGATTGTTTCAACAAAAACGGCGGACAATTACTCAAAAGCCTCAAGGTCGAGATCTTCACAAAGGAAAAGCTAGACCACATCACAAATAACTATCGCTGCATAATCGGCCAAGGCGCCTTCGGCAAGGTCTACAAGGGAGCCACGGGTGCCAGAGACAATGTACGGGTTGCCGTGAAATGCTCGATCCCCATCAACCAGGACTGGAAGAAGGAGTCTTTTGCGAATGAGATCACAATCCAGTCCAATATCAGCCACCGGAACCTGGTCCAACTGTTGGGTTGCTGCTTGGAGACGGAGGTGCCCATGCTGGTCTACGAGTACGTGCCCAGGGGGAGCCTCCACGACGTACTCCACGGTGACAATAAGGAACCTCTCCCGCTGGAAACACGCCTGGATATCGCTATCTATTCAGCAGTTGCGCTTGTTTACATGCACTCGGAGGCGAGTCAGACATCAATCATCCTCCACGGAGATGTGAAGTCGGGCAACATCCTCCTGGACGACGGGTTCACGCCCAAGGTGTCGGACTTCGGGACGTCGAGGCTCATGTCCATCGACAAGGACCACACCAACTGGGTGGTCGGGGACAGCAGCTACATCGACCCCGTGTACATGAAGACCGGGCTGCTCACCGAGAAAAGTGACGTGTACAGCTTCGGCATCGTACTACTGGAGCTCCTGACCCGGAAAAAAGCAAGGTATGACGGGAACCATAGCCTGCCACTGGATTATGTCAAGGCTTCCATGGGTGGGGCGGTGAGGGAGATGTTTGATCCAGAGGTTGCGTCTGGTGGGAAGGAAAATGAGGAGTGCCTTGAGGAGGTGGGCAAGATCGCGGTGCAGTGTCTCAAGGAGGATGTGAACGACAGGCCCACCATGAGTGAAGTGGCTGAGAGACTTAAAATGTGCAAGTGCCGGTGGTTGGAGTCTGGCAGGAAGACGAATGAGATATGCACTTAGTTACTGTCAGAAAAAAGTACTACTCCTATCTACTTAAGATTTTTTTTACAGTTGACTTGTACTTTGAGTAATTAGCTAGTACGCTCGCGTGTATCCCCGAGTTGAACTTTGTTTCGTGTAGTTGTGTATAATTATTTTTTTCTTTTTCTATATATATATGTGGTACAGCTTTAATCAACTAGTGCATTATAATAGCAGGGCCGGGCCCACAGTGGTGCCAAAAGTGCGGCCCGCACAGGGCCCAAAATTCTGAGGGGCCCCAAATTTTTATATAGACCTTGTATGAAAAGAAAAAACAAACTAAGCGCTATTGGGCCTTGTGGCGCTAGAGTTGGGCTGGAGACCTTGAGGCCATCGATCGAGCGCACTCCTCGTCCTATCGCTACAGGCTGGCACGTACCAATTTAGCGGGCCCCTAATTCAGCGAGCCCTCAATTCAGCGAGAGTACATGTAAATATGTAATTAGTAGGTATAAGCATTGGTGGTTAAACAATTATTGTAGGATGCAATGTACGAGTGCTACTACTCAACTAAAACCCAGCCAACGAGCAGTATATGTAAATTTGCACGGATTAGTTATCCAGCATCTCACGCTCCCACGGCTCTCTCTCACTCTTCATTTTCCTCCAACCTCTGTCGCAGTTCCTCTTTCTCAAATCCTAAATCCTCGTAGATCTTCACTCCTTGCTAACGTTCCACTTCTAACCCTATAATTTTTCACGATTTCCTTGAAACAGTCTGTTGCAAGTATATATATATACATTATATTTTTTCTGCGAGATATATATACATTCTACTAGCTTGTTAGTTCATTTTTTATGTGATAGGGCCCCATTGTTATGTTTCGCACAGGGCCTCGGATTTTGCCGGCCCGGCCCTGCATAATAGTATCTTGCTAGTGGAAAAAGTTATTTTTCTGGCAATCCAAGTCTTGTCGTATGAAAGTTTTAAACGGACTTAATTAAGCTGGTCAAGTACATGGGTTTTAAAAACGTCGAAGTTTCGATCCAAATTCGTTCCCCTTGCAGATATGGCCCCTAATCTGAATTTTCACGGAAATTGAAATAGAACCACACACAAACTCCATTAGAGAATAGGAAAGTACGAAATTGTCCCAACAGAACTCCTACACGGGTTCCTCTCCTGTGTTCTGACCGTCCAGAACGAAGCACGCACACACGCCATCAACCTTCCTTCACTGGAACAGGATCATATAGAAACACCGACTCTCTCTGCTCCCAAATATAAAATGGTATTACAACTGATATACTCGCATATTGATTGTAATAACATTTTGTATTATATTATGTGACAAAGGAAGCACATGCGTAGCACCATCCCTTATGCATCCAACAGAAGCAAGTGGAACCAAGCAAATGGAACGGCGCGAACAAGAAAAAGGGCGCGAGACAACGAAGGAAAAGAAGTATAATTCTTGAAAGAAGCGATCGTCAGAGGGGACGAGCTGCCTTACTCATCGATCACGTGTACTCCCTCTGTAAACTAATATCTTTTATCATCACATTGTTTTGAACCTGGTCAATCTTTCCCTTTTTGTCATGAAAGAACAGTCGGTTGATATTCAATTCAGAATTCTGCACATAGACATGTTACCATTTAGTGGAAAATTCAAGTAAAGATGCACAATCTGAACTTGTATGCATGTACATGTGTACGGTTGCCATTCATGTGCATGTTCGATTCTACACGTTCACAATTCCTTTAACAATCATCCGTTCATAACATTTCAAGCAAATATATTAACAACTTGTTTTGATGCACTAATTCTATGGAGCCTTAGCACAGCGATTTCCTGACTGTCTACTATAACAAGTTTTGTACGGCTCCGGCAAGGGATGGGTGGTGACGGTGGCGCGCCTTCGGCTCGCTTCAGTGCTTGTAGTCGTCGCTAGATAGTCTATGGATCTGGATGTAATTTTTATTTTTCTGGTGTTCACTGTACTGCCATGATTGAAAATGAATAGATCGAAATTTTCTTGCAAAAAATAATATATTGACAACTTGACAAACATTGAAATCGATTTCCAATCTCGGTTGGACATTTTCTCCTAAATCTAAGACTTGTACGTCTTGCTCGATTTGACATATCTTCTCTGCTTAATCTGAAACTTGACATGCCCTAGTATGTTGTGACATGCTCAATTTGAGCGTTGCAGTGTGAGCCATGTTCTCTACGTGTTGGTCGTCGTTCATCCGCGCCCGTCGTACCTTGCTTGGTGACTTGCGCGGCGGCGCGAGCTCAACGACGTGGTGCAGCCACGCGGCGTCGCGACGCTCTTTTGGCGCCTCCCTCCCTGGGGAGGTGCAGGTGTGGTAGGAGTCGCCCTGCCATGGTGACACGACAACGACGGGCGCCCTTGGTGGCTGAGCTAAGTTTCACGGGCAGCCCCAATGGTTAGCCGCGAGCGAAGGACGACAGAGAGTGAGGAAAGGGAATATCATCATTGGTTTCCCGAATATGCTATTTGGCGCTAGCACCAATGCAATGCTGTCGGTAGAAGGCACACATCCACATCCATTAGCTAGTTGTAACTAGGCTGACCCATATATGTCTCTCTCCACCGATTTTGGAACCTTCTAGAAGGTTCCCTCTGATTTTCCAGGCCGTGTTTTTCTTCTTGTTTTTTGTGGTTTTATTCGGTTTGTTTCCTTTTGGTTTTTTCCAAATCTGCGAACATTGTTTAAAAAATGTGAACTTTTTGAAATGCATGGACATTTTTGAAATACGTGAACCGTTTTTTAAACCCGTGAACATTTTTAAAGGATGTAAATATTTTTTGAAAATTCATGAACATTTTTAAGTTCGCGATTTTTGAAAATTCATAAACATTCTTAATTTCCGATTTATTTTTTTCAAATGCGTGAACTTCTTCAAATTAGTAAGAAAACCATACCCGATTTTTATGAACAAGCTGGATTTGTTACACGAGCTCCAAGAAAATAAACGTAGCAAGCAACCGAGCATACTGTGGCGAGACAAGCGACCGAGACGCGCCCGTCGGTGGTAGCGAGAAAAAAGAAAGCACGAGCAAGCAATGACTGGGCCACGGTCTGTGAGCGCCAGCACCCTTGTTCCTTCTGACTGGGATGTTTACGTTGGAATTTCGAGATCTCGAAAAAGAAACGTGGGAGTTTCGTTCGTGGGCTGCAAACACGCTGCCTGCCGTCGGATGCAGCCCACGAACGCCACGCAGGGACGTTCCCTCTGCAGCCCAGGCTCGCTCCCCGTACGTCAGAGGACTAGAGGAGCTCGTTCCTCTTCGCCCGCGAAGGCGACGGCCGGCAGCGGCGGCCCGAATCGAGGGGCGAGGGCCCTCTCAGGTGAGATTCCCTCTCTGGTTAGCTCCCGATTTGGACGATCCCGGGGTTTGATGCATGCTGCGATTTGTTTGGGGATGGATCTGGGACGATGGATGGTGGCTTCCGCGCTGCCCACCGTGCTCTTAGCGGGCGAGTCTCACGAAATTGCATCCCATACCAACCAACCTGGGCGAATGACGAATATTTAGTTGACATCTTTCGGGTCATGCTACCAAGTCTTCTGTAGGAAATTTGGATTCGTGTCAGGTGTATGCCAAGTGAATGAACATTAGCCTCGTATGATTTTGCTTTTTTCTTTTCAAAATTTTCAGCGCAGTTCAAGTTTTTGGCCTTTGGGACGCAACAATGCTATTCCGCCAAACCTTAGGTCTGTTACTTGTTCCAACTTTTGTACTTCTGTAGTTTGCTTCTGTTTGTGTGAGCTATAGCTGCATTGGGATGTTCTGTTAGTGGATTATAGTGGATGGTTTTATCTTGTTATTTGTTCCTGTTCCTCTCGCGTCAGTATCTATAATATACTTCAGATTTACTTTGGCTTCTCTTTCAAGTTTCACTTATAAAACTTTATGCTGAATTAATCTCCACAAATTTTTCATCTTTCAGAAGGTGTAGTTTATTATTGTATTTTTTTTGTTTATTTTCAGAACTGGCTAATTTATGTTCTTAAAACGTACCCATACTGATCTGACTCTAACCGAAATGTTTTTGGAGTCTTGAGCTGTTGTGAGATGCAAAAGAATTTTCTCAATTTTTGTTGCTTCAATAAATAAAATTTGTATGAATGAAGAAAAATGCTAAATTCCATATTTCCAATGAAGGTTCATTCCATATGCTGTGTTGAAACTTGTTTGGTGCATTTTTTGTGTGTGTTTTAATATGTTGAAATGTTTTTCATTTTCCCTCACCATGTTATGGATAATATTCATAGCACTTATGAGAACATTCATTCTTCTGCCTGTTGTGCATTTGTTACTAAGTTTCCATACTTAACTGTGATCGCAAGTTATCTTGGTCATGATAACAACTATAACTAAAATGTTCCTGTTTTCAATCTCAGCCCTGATGATATAGCATACATCTTTGCTGGATATGCACCTCTTAGTATTCGCCTTGTTCAGCATGCAGTGAGGTCTGGATGGTAAGTATATCCAATCAGTTTATGTTTTAAAAAAAATACATGCTAGTTAGAACGTAGTTTGCATGAGAAAATGTGTTTAATTTACCTAGAGATAGATCCTTTTTGGAGAAAATAAGCTAAAATATCAAACAGAGAACCCTGGTAAACATCTCTAGTGTGCTCTTAGTTAGAGGCATTATTTATGAACTTCCCTTTTTCTGCACTTTTAGCTGTAACAGAACTTTATACACGGTGAGAAATAATGGTGTCCCTTCTTTGCGCCTGTGTCATTCTCAAATGACATTCTCCACAACGCGAATGAACCTCCATTTTTCTTACAAGTATACTTATTCATTCCTTTTGGAATGTAGTTTTTGGGGAGCTCATTAATTACTTGTTTCGTAATACATCGTAGCAAAAGAGTTGGCAGTGCCAATTTGTTTGATTCATCTGTGTATGACTTCTCCCTTATAACAAGTCGTATCGGCTTTCTTATCTATGATGTTGAGCAAGTGGTTTGCTTGAAAAACCAGTATTGAAGGGTTAGAAGGTGCCACAGGTTAAGATGTTTTTTCCAATATCAATTTGTATACCATTGTGCAGGCGATCTATTGAAGAACTGTTGAAATTATTGCCAGGTCCTCATATGGATTTGAAAAGAGTGAGCAAATATTCTCTACATTGAATTTCCCTTTTGGAGACATTGAATGTTTTTTCTTAAGACATTGATCCAGTTTACTCATATAGGGTGTCTCGACCATTAATTCATCAGAATTACTACCAGGTTCCGGGTCACAACAGAGTACCGACAGGTAAATTACCTTGATGTGAATTGTTGCCACATTTTGTGAATGCTAGAAACGGAAAGGGTCTGGTTACCCCCATCATGTCTGCTTCATAAACTTGCTCGAATAATAGGTGCTGTGTTTGTTGATCTGATATACCAGTTCCCATGTCATTTCATGATCTTACCGAGCAAGTATTTTTTCGTGTGTCGAGAGTTAGACTGTCAAAATTGTGGTGTTCTCCACATGGTGTGTATTCTAAGTTGTATGATGTTTCTGCTGTATGAGCTTAGTTCGACATTTTTTGGGCCATTAGACCTTGTGACATGTGAGGACTGAGGGTGTGCGATCATAAAGTAACAGATCTTGGAGACGAGATTATATGTAGAGTCCAGGGGAGGACGTGAAGAGTAGAAGTAGGGAGACATGAAACCAAGGTGAAAAAGACACAGAAGATTAGTAATCTAAGCGCTCTTATAGTTCTTTACAGAGGGAGTACTATTAATACTATCATTTGACACTGCATCCCCTACGACTTTTGTCCCCTGGAGAAGCCAAGAATTGCACTGTTTTGTTAATCGAAGTTGTTTGTTGCCATAACCGTATGACTGGTTTAACTAGATGGCTTTCCCCTATTGTGCTTGATAGCAGTGTCATCGCCAAGTTTTTCTTCACCTGGATTTGTTATAAAAATGCCTGTTTGTTCTAGGGTTGGTCATCGCTCCTTGGTTCTGGTTGTATTTATTGGCGGTGTAACATCTGCTGAGATTGCTGCGCTTCGATTTCTTAGTGCACAGGTACGTATGTGCAAATTGATTTCCATTTTCTTTCAGATGTGAATAGGAAACGGACGCCAGGATGCTACAATTTCGGTACATTTTGGAGTTCCAAATTTGGAAAATAAAAATGGAAAGAGTTTGTTCCAGTTCCTTTCTACCTTATCCACTGTTTTCACTATTTTGCATGTCTAGTTCTCTTTCATGTTTTTTCTAAGTGATTGTTGGGAGTCTGAGTTTGACTTGACTCTGTAGATGAGGTTTTGCTTGCAGCTCGACACACTACAGTTTATTATAGGAAAATCCTGCCATAGACTCGAGTTTCTTACTTGCCATGTCCTGTCTCTTGTCTACCGCAGGAAGGAATGGGCTATGACTTCCTGGTTGCAACAACAAAGGTTATCACTGGCAACACATTACCGAGACCAATTATAGTCAGCAGCAAAGAGGGAATGATTTAGTTGTCTTTTCTGTGCACACCCCTTTTTCGATTGTACAAAGCAGCGCAAACCCGAGCCCAAGATGGGATTTTCCTTGTTCAGTTCTAGGACACTTTTATTCTGTCTCCGGAAGTGCTATTGCTTGCGCTCTTGCGTTCATCAGTCTTGTTTTTCTCGTCAGATAACGTGTATACATCGATATCTCCTGTACAGACATAGCCGCGCTAGTTCCTTCGTTGGTGCTTGATGGAAGTTCAGCATTATGTTTTTTCATGTTTATTCTTGAAATACATATCTTCATTTCTAACTCTGTTCTGCTTTCACCTTGCACATTAAGTGGCATTTCAGGCATGTTTAGTTCTTTTTTCTGTGCGGGAATGCCAACTCTGCAGTGCACCTGACTATGTGGCTGTTTTGTTTTGGTTTGTGAGCGGCTCTGGGTTCGGCGAAGTGCCCGCTCTGTCAAATGGACCTGTAGGAGATTGGTGGTGTTGGGCTACTGGATTACTGCAGTTTGCACTTGTCTGCTCTCACCAAAGCTATCTCTCTCATCTATGCTGATTATAGTTGGAAATATAGTTGGCATAGTTTGTGAGCGGCTTGTCTGCAGTTTGCAAACTATGATGAAACCTTTTGCAGTTTGCAATTGTCTGCTCACAGATTCCTGGAAACCTACATTGGTCTGATTGATCGAATCGAGCTTGCCGTCGATGCCAAAGGAAAAGGTGCTTTAGAAAGTTCAGGCACAAATTATGCTGAATTTCTGGTGCAGGCAAGGACAGTTGCGGGCAAACACCTCGTTGGTCTAGAACGTCAATGCTTGATTTATCTTCTGCTACCCTGGATGGTGGACTTAACATGCTCAAAGCGACGAGTCGTTTCAGATTATCGGCATTTTTTTGATAAAGGGTGAACTCTATTGATTCAAAGTGAAGCATCAAGTGAATACAAACACATTGAGTACACACCTGGCCTCTGCATAATTAAAATGCACACAGCCAATACCAACACACACAAACAAGCTGGCAAATAGCAAAGTCATATAAGACCAAAGCAATGCCTAAGCGAGAAAAAAGAAAATACCTCAATGCAACTAAATCCTCGATCAACAAACTGCAACTATGACCATATCCACACCAACCATGTCATGACATCACAAGGACAACAAGGTTCTTCAACAGCAATGCCTTCAAAAAAGGAGCGACGTTCAAGCGCCGTCATCATCGGATCCAACCACCGAAGGTCAGATTTTAGATTTTCACTTTAAAGAACCATATGAGCATATCCGAGCAATGCCTTCAACAAGGTAATGAGTAATGACACAAAAAAACATCGTCATTGCCAGGTATAACCAACTTGGCAAACCTAGATTTTCACCTCGAAGCTCGTCGAAGTAAATCATGTGTTATCGCTGCCACTTTTCCACGATCCCAGCAACTACATGCGAGGGGCTAGAATCGACCGTCGCCGTGACACAACCATACCTCTGCGTCAAGCCATAGTCTGTAGATTGCTTCTCACCGCCGAAGAAAACACTGAATCTAGAGAAAGAAACTCTCACAAAGATCTTTCGATGACCACCACAATCCGCAGCAGGGTGCCGGAGATGGCGAAGTCAGATCCAACAAATCAACCAGTCCAGACAACCATTGGCGCAGACACGGCAACCGCAACACAACCATGGAGACCGCCGGCGGCGCCAAAAGCCCTAGCCACAAGTGCCGCTTCAGTCCGTGCCCACATAGAGCTGGTGTTGGCCGCGGCGCGAGCCACGCATGGGCAGCGAGATCCAGTCGCGGAGGGGAAGACGAGGAGGAGGATGGGCTAGACCGGGGCCGTTCTTGATTTGGCCGGCTCTCCACGCCGCGAACTGCAGCAGTTTGGACGCCAGGAGGTCAACCATGCCGATCCCGTGCACCACAATCACTGTTAGCTAGACTACAGGGTATCTAGCTTCCCAGGATCAAGCGAAGAGAATTGGAGAGCAGCTAAGAGAGAAGATACAGCAGCTGCATAGATATGTAGCTGAATCAGTGAACACACGCTCACATGCACTAGTGATAGAGGAGCTCACGTACTACTACTGCTTAGAAGCTTTATTGCTTGTTGACTTACTCAGTTACAACCGAAGGATTCTAGTCCTTATATAGGGGATTACAAGATCGCTGTGAGCTGCACGTGTACAGCCACATACACACACTGGAACCTACCACATACTAGAATTTATTACTTGCATGTCCAGCTCATGCATGCACCATTCTACTAGGAACACGTACACTTCCTTAACAGCTAAGCTCTGCCGACATGCACCTGGATATTTTTGCTTTGCAGCTAGCCCGTGTAGCAAATGCTCTTGCCGACGTCCAGATATTTTGAGTACCCTGCATACATGCATGAAGAGGCAAGCAAGATTATATTTTAACAATCATGGCCTACACGGGCCATGGAATGGCGACCGCGCAGCCACGGCCAGGCATGCCGTCAACGCCATCTGCAGAGCCCAGCGCTGCTCTGCTCGAGATCCGGGGAACGACATGCCAATCGAGCCCACGCAGACGCCGACGACCACGCGCCCCATCAGGCACCACGCACGCCGAAGGCCACCTCCACCGGCCCAAGCAAGGACGCCGCCCTGCACCACCTGCAGCCGCAGCCACCGTGTCGCAACAGTCCTACGGGAAAAACCACCACATTATGGGCTAGAGTAACAGATCAGTACCACATTTAAAGTAGAGGACAAAAAACTACCAACAATGAGGCTAATCTATAACGCGGAGCACTGGCGCTGCGTTTTAACCCAGAAAACAGCGAAACCGACAGGTGGGGCTTGCCTGTCGGGATGATGTGGCAAAAAAAAATTCCACGTGGGCAGGTTGACTAGTCTCTTTCTCCTCTCTCTTCTCACTTCTGGCGCCGTGGTCCCACTTGTCAGCTTCACATCTCCTTTTTTCCCCTATTTTCTTCTTCTTCCTCCTCGTCTCTCTTCGGACGGCAGGAATTCCGACGGTCTCCACCGCTGCCTCCTCCCAAGTCGACTCACATCCCCCATCCTTCCTTTGTGACGCGGCTTCACTCTGCCGCCTCGCCGGCTCCACGACCGCTTGACATCCCAGCGTTCCGCACTGGCAAGGCCGCGTGGCGGCGAGCGGCGGCGCACCGGGGAGCCGGTCATGGGAGCTGCGGGCAAGTGGCTGCTGCCCCTCCGGCCATGGGAGCAGCAGACGCGTAGGAATCTGGGGCCTCTGATGTTCGCGAGCCGAGCGGCAGTGCATCTTCCGCAGGTCTCCGGCCGCGTTGACAAGCAGGTGAAATTGGGCGGGACGGACAAGACCTTTTTGCCATGGGAGCGCACCGGTCCTCGATTTGGACATCTAGCCATGATACGATGGTCAGCGCGCGCGTCAATTTGGATGCCAACGTGAGTTCTTTGTGATTGTGTGCGTGCGTGCTCCAGCCCCCCGGCGCCGTGCAGAGGTCGAGCACGGCGCACGCCGTGGACGGGGCGGATGGGCACGAGGTCGACGCCGCCGACGAAGGCGCCGGCGGGGGCACGGGCGACGGCCATCTGCATCCAGCCCCCGGCGCCGTGCAGAGGTCGAGCACGGCGCGCGCCGGCGGGAGGAACCGGAAGCGATCATTGAGCTGCTGCAGCTTGAAGGCCGCGCGGCTCCGGTAGCCCTGCTCCTTGGCGAGGTGGTAGTACTCGTCCTGCCGCTGCTTCCCCTTCGCCTTGCCCATGGAGCTCTCGACTTGCATCGGCAGAGATGGCTCGCCGCGCACAAGCTGCTCGACACAATGCTCCATAGAAATAGAGATGGGATGAAGATGACCCTGTAGTCAATGACAGGCGGGGCCCACAACTCATCTGCCACCTCAGCTAGTCAAAGTTTTTTTGTGTGCTTGGTATTTGCCACGTCAGCCCGACAGGCGGGACCCACCTATCGGATTCGCTGTTTTCTGGGCTAAAACGCAGCGTCAGTGCTCCGCGTTACAGATTAGCCCCATTGTTGGTGATTTTTTATGCCCTGCCTCAAATGTGGTACTGATCTGTTACCCTAGCCCATAATGTGGTGGTTTTGGGTAAATAACTCTACGCGAAGCGCCCGCCGCCACCGTCCCGGGAGCCTGCGCAGGCTTCGCCAGCTGACCCCTCTGGTGGCGGCGACGCGAGGGGAGGGAAGGAAGGAGCCTGGGGCGCCGGCGACGAGAGGTTTCCCCGTATCGCCAAGGGCGACGCGGGGGACGGGCGATTATCGGCATAATATCGTAATTCTTCTAGCATGTCGATGCTTGATTTATCTTCTGCTACCCTGGATGTTGGACGTCGTCACCCTGCCACCAGATCGTCGTCCTCTTCCAGATAACGCCGTTCTCGCCTTGCCATGCGTCGTCGTTGAACACCCCAGTCCTGCCAACGCTGTGGTGACACCGGCCATGGCAAGCACTGAAGCACACACACGCACACCGGTGCGTGCACTCTCCGAGGCCACTTATGTTGTGTTGAGCTCCCATGCTGCTTGTGCTCGGGGTGTGTGTCTGCGCCAGCGACTGAGGCCACCCCGTTGTGCTTTTCCTCCTCCACAAGCTCGACCACATCCAAGAGCAGTCTCCCCGACGTCCCGACGCTTCAGCTCCTTGACCATGTTCCCTATGCTGCCGCCAGGGCAACCAGGGATACGCCTGGCACTGACCAGCACCGCCGGGGCCGGCGAGCTAGCCGATTGGCCCCGGCCAAAGGGCTGGTATTGGGGCTCACTGGCGCACCGAGCTGAGCCCTGGTCTGGCTCGTCGACGGCAAGCTTTTTGGCTGGCTCGGTTGTAGAATCTGAAGGGCACATGGAGTATGGCAATTGGGCATCGGGGGAAAGAGCAGCGTTGAGTTCAAGTCCCACTGTTTGCTTTTTATTTTAACTAGCAAACATGCCCGTGCGTTGCACCGGGAGAAAAAATCACTCTCCTCTAACCCAATAGCTCAAGACCACACTTTGCTGCATCACTGAGATATTCCTTAGAGCATCACCATGTAATGCATTTACCGACAGTCTTAAAAATAGAAAGTGCATGTGTGATCTGCTATACTTCAATCATAAAAGGATGGAACAACTGACCTCAATGTATTAGATTTGTGTTGGCGTCGATTGCAGTCTCTTTTTGCCACACAAAGACATGTGCATCCCTTCAGACATGGACCAGCAGAAGGAAAAGAAAAAAAGACTTATCTTCACACTGCTTATAAATGACATATTCATTGTCACAGTAAAGAATTGGTTAATTTAAATATCTAAATTACCTTCATCAGTTGAAATATTATTGAGCCTAAAATCATGAGGACAATACATGTATGTGCACAAGCTAAAGAAATTGTTGAATAAGAAACTGAGGTTTATATTGGTAGGTTACCAGATGTCCGCAAGTAATTACGAAATTACCATATACTACAGAAAAAAACATAAGAAAACATCATCTTGTGGAAAGAAAATAAAGAATTCTCCACAGATCACTCATATCCAATATGAGGTTCGTGGAACTACATACATGATATTACAAAGAACATATCACTCTAGGTGCATATGATTGGTTGTAAGTAGCCACAATCATAAGCATGATAAGTGGCCTTCAGTCGGCTGCACTCCAATTCTTCACAAAAGAATATGAATTCGACACCATATGATTGGTTGTATTGGTGGACATCATCGTTGGCGACACCTTCCGCGACTTAGATGTCACTGCAAGGAGCATTGGTCTGGCCTCTGCTACCACCCAACATGGCGAGACCAGGATGATGGTGGCTCGAGCCTAGCTGCCCCTATACTGGAACAACGTGGTGACTTACGCCTAGAAAAAGACCAAAGTATATATTACACAGTGTTTACATTCGATTCCACAAAAACAAATAAATATGTAAACCAAAATATCAGTGTAAGGAATATGTGCTAATAAATTTTATCCAGACTGGGCGCACAATTAGGAAATAGCAAAAACAAGAAGTCGAAGACATGAGTAAATACTTGATTTAAAGTTCATTGACAGGAAAATCAGCATAAATGAAGATAAAAATTAGAAAATCCAAGAAGCGCGGACTCCATATCTAATACATGAAAGAAAAGTAAACCCTCCATCAGTTCCCGAACCAGACAGAATGGAGCTGCAGAACTGGTTAAGTTGAAGCTGAGCATCCTAACTTAACGTAGCACATCTTTCTCGTTTTGAACATAATTACATGTTAAATAAGGAATGGTAATTCATGTACATCAGGTAGAGTCCAGCACAAAATCATTTCTCTAGTTACATTAGATCTCACTTGCAGATATGTCAATGCCCCAATTAGTTTCAGTCGCTTCACTTGCAGATATGTTAACCATAGCCTCTGTTCAGGATTCTTTTGCAAAAACAAAACGTTTTCTCAGCTTAAATAGGACTGCAGGTTGAATACATAAAATGACAGGGGCTTTTTTGCAACGGGAGAATGCAAGGTGCGAAAATCAGGCTTAGTGACATAGATATTGTAGTGGTGAAAATTCAAAAAAAAAAAATTGTAGTGGTGGAATGCTTATCTTGTACTCCCTCCGTCCGGAAATACTTGTCAGAGGATACATCCATTCCTCCGACAAGTATTTCCGGACGGAGGGAATAATTTCTTTACCGTTAAATCACTCTTCTTTCTTAATTACAATATACCGTGAATCATATTTGTTCTCCTTCGTAGCTCACAAATAATTGGTTCAAAAAACTTTAGCCATTATTTAGTTCAAGAAATCAGCCAAAAAATTAATAGTACTTCTGAAATTATGTATAAGCAAAACTTGCGCCCTGGTTAACATGTTTGCTACCACAAATTATTTTATAATGTAAGTATACAAACAACAATAGACATCCCAGCCATTTCTCAACTAAAACTTCATACACACCTGAATTGTTGCATAAAACTGCTAGAACAAACATGTTCAACTGATTTGTTTTCGGCACTGGATCAACTCATAATCTTACTTATAGAATGACATGTATGATGCTTATAAACCGAAATATGTTTTAGAGCAGATAAAAAAGAATGTACAGGGACTGCCAATTGCATAAATATAATTGATGGTTATATATGAAACATCTAAAATTTTAAGAATCAAACATGATCTAAGGAAGTGACACACATCTGCAAGTATCTAATAATAAAATCCATATGAAAGATAACCTCTATTGATTCAAATATTGCAAGTTCCACCCCTTTGTTTCAATAGAATGGCCACTCAGTCCAGCACATCCCCTTCGTCACAGATCAATAGAAAGCAAAAATGGATACACATTTATGTGGGCCTACTCCTATCATAGTTTACATAGTAAAAAACTAAGATTACATATGTATACACAATGAGAGTCATTTGCATCATTTTGTTCTCACTTTGAAAAATGGTAGCAGCAAATAGAAAGAATCCAATGTGTTATTTTGGGCACAATGGAAAATTCAGTTCATATACCTATACTCAACACCAGCTATCATGGTCACCCTCATCATGATTTAGTACCAATCAAGCAGCACCGAGTTGAGTAAAACCAACAAACTTCAGTCACTATCTGCTGAGGTTTTTAGCCATAATAGTAAGGAAAACATCTGAACACAGACACAAGATGCATGTTCATGTATAACCTATCTACAAGCAATATCTTTTTTGAGGATTACATCAAGACTAAGGCCGACATCAAGGCTGCACCGTGTTCCTTCCGGAGCAGATCATGTAGTTGGTCCCGAACACCATCCGCAACCATAAGGTCTCCATGAGCTTTGGCAACATTGGCTAGTTCATGACCAGCCCATTGTTTGTCCTTCTGACTGTCGTGATGTGATATTCCTAAAAATTCTCAGCGCAGATTTAGTATCAACTATAATTGGGTAGGACAACGATCTGCTTACAGAATCAGCATGTAGCTCCTTTCCCCACTGCACAGTCGATCTCCACCACGAGGGAACCTCGGAATACATTAAACAATTCATTCAGTACAACCAGAATAGCGTTGGCTTCGGCCTCGACAATTCTGCATGCACCCAGCTGCCTATCTGCAAGCAATTTTTGTATTATCTCTAGTACTCCATGCGCATAGTTGGCGTGATTACAGCATTGTAGGCAGAAAAGGCATCCGTATGTTATCTGAATCTCACTGAACTTTTCAGGTTTGACCATCCAGGAGATTGATCACACGAAATTTGACAGCTCAAACTTTTACTCTTACCGGTCTACCATCAACCATGGCCAATCCACCACAATACTTGGCTTCACATTGAGACAGTCCACCACCTTCATCTCACACGACTTGTCACACTGCATATCCACGAACCAATCCAGTTAATGTTTGACAACTGGAAAAAAATCAGAGTAAATTAACAGATGCACGAATAAATCGATCGGTGCGTTGCAACGGGAGGAAAAAACATCACACACACACACGCACGCACGCACGCGCACGTGCACGCGCACGCGCGCACGCGCGCACAGACACACACGTCACCAAGCTCTAGGACCTTCGCCTCTGCGCCCATGCACTGGGCCGCACGATGATCTGTACCCTTCGGCCCAACCAGCGACGAGTCGGTGGCAAGTCAAGGCAGCAAAGATTGACAAGTGCTGGCGACCTGCAGAGGATGGATAAAAGAAAGGCCGAACACTACTAGGAAAACGCTTATAGATAGAAGTTTAGCAGTAGCGTTTGTTTATAACCCCACGCTAGTACTAGTTAGTAGTAGCGCTGGCTATAAAGAGCGCTATTGGTATCAGTTAGCAGCAGCGCCTATTACATAGCCCCACGCTACTGCTAAGTGTAATACACCACACCCCCGGTCAAAAAATAGCAGCAGCGCCTGTCGTCCAACCAGCGCTACAGCTAGTGGGCTTAACAGTAGCGCTGGCCCGTTGCACGCGCTGCTGTTAGGCCCACTACCTCCCCCCGCGCCCCCGGCTCGGCCGGCCTCACTCACACTCACACTCCCACACTCCTCCCTCGATCCCCCGCGCGCCGCCGTCAACCCCCGCACACTGCCGTCCCCCGTGCCGGCCCTCCTCCCTGTGTCGGCCGCCCTCGCCCGCGCCAGCCCTCCTCCCCGCCGGCCGCCCAGCTCCCCCGCGTCGGCCTCCCTCCTCTGCCCGCCGCCTCGGCCCCCGCGCCGGCTCTCCTCCCGCGCCGGCCCTCCTCCACCGAGAGGTACTCCTCCCTCCTTCCTCCTCCTCTCTCCCTCCCTAGTTATAGTTATTAGAGTAGTTATTTTGAATTCTATGCAGTTGAATAAATGTAGGTTATTCGAATAATTTAGGTTTTGATCGAACCCTTGCTTGGACAGATTAGGTATGAACCCTAGTTAATTCGTATGAACCCTAGGTTTTTAAATTTAGCTAGGTTTTAAAGTTAGGACAGAAATTTAGCTAGGTTTTTAATTAGGTATAGTTAATAGACACTAGTGCAGAACCGGGCAATAGCACCGGTTCGTAAGGCCCTTTAGTGCCGGTTCCATAACCGGCACTAAAGTGTGGGCACTAAAGGCCCCCCCCTTTAGTACCGGTTCAGCACGAACCGGTGTTAAAGGGAAACCACGTGGCACAAGCCAGCTCCGGAGGCCGGGAGCCCTTTAGTACCGGTTGGTAACACCAACCGGTACTAAATGTTTGTGGGTTTTTGTTTTATTTTGTATTTTTCAATTAAATTTGTGTTATCAATTTAATTTAGGATTGTTTTACGTTATAATGAGTTGTAGTTGTCGTCATCATCATCATCATCATCGCATATTAATAAATAAATAAACTCTAGCTAGCTAAAAATCATCATAGTCGTCTAATTACCACTATTTAATCATCATAGTCATTACCGCTAGCTATCTAATCATCACCAACACTGGCTAGCTTAAAGAGGAAACATTCACTTTGTAACAGAAGCAAAATATCATCGAGTTCAACATAATCATCACCAACATCGAAGTTCAGGACACGGACATGAGACACTAATTAAGAGCATGAACTAGTGTTGCTCCCTCTCAGGTAGAATAGCATAGAACATGTATAGCTCTCCTGATTCATCATACTGGAGCATGCAGATGAATCTGTCTCCTAATCTTGGGTTGTGCTTCTCCTTGCTGCCCCCTAGTACTTCTCTGCGATCGTTAACAATTTTGCTCCAATCTTTCACTATTAAGCATTCTTCGCTTTCAGAAATCCTGAATGCACTCATGTGCAATGTAGGATATCTTGGCCGTAAGCTAACCATTGACATGTCACATTTAGTCTCGATCCACTAAGGCACAACTGTCATCGGAAGTCCCTGTTGAAGAACATCGTATACTAATTAATATACTAAGCAATGAAAGTTTAGCTTCAAAAATAATGTATGCAAAAGATGCACTAATTAAGGACAAATAGTTAAAATCTTACCATCTTTCGATTATGGATGTGACCGTAGTTCAATACGATCACCATTTGTCGCACGTTTTGAGTACTAACATTTCTAGGTTCAGGAAAAAAATTTGTCTTGACAGTATTAAGATCCTCAAGCCATGAAACATAATGACGTATCTCCTCGCAGTTTAGTTGAGCCCCGGGGCAGTAGTAGGTCCTGTCTACCAAGCGCCGGACATGTTTGCTTGAACCGAAATAAGCTGACAATACAAATTAGTTGTCAACTATTTTTGAATAAATTATATCAAAGACATAAACATATGCATGCATGGTTGAGAAAAACTCACATAATGGTAGAACTGGAGGCGTTTGCACATCGACCCAGATGTCTATATTACCTTCAATATCATCTTCCGGGCGAATATCAAAGGTGACAACCATACCAGGCTCAAATGCATAAGCCTTGCATAGTGCTTGCCAAGTTTTGCATTCAAAATGGGTGTATGTGTCTCCATTATATAATTTGACGTTGAAAGTATACCCATGCTCCGTCTTCAAGTAAACTCTCTTTACCTCCATATCATCTATAGCACTAAAACCTATCTTATCCAAGACAAAAATTCTTGCATGGCAGGGGATGCGCTAGTAGAATAGTGAAAATTTAAAATTATAAGTTGAAGCAAATGAAGCATAAGTTTTGCATTCAAATAATAATTGACAAAGTGACTTACTGTATCAACTTCGAATGACTCATCCAGCTTGATGCTGAAGCGCCTACCATCAACAAGGAAATTTCTGTCACACAGGCCGCGCTGGTCTTCGTAGTGTTCGCACATAATGAAATCTTTTTCGTCGTCAGATGACATTTTCTATGTTCATATAGGTGAAACATTAAACACCTATTACTATCTAACATTAATTAATATCTAGCCAAATATATATTCATCTAACATTTGACATTAATATATCTAACTATATTCATCTCTAACAATTGACATTACTATATATTTAACTTTTCTATCTAATTCATGTAACATTCGACATTAATCTAACATTTATATAAACTCAAAATATATAAAAAATTAAATAAACAGAAAAACTCATTAACAAATAATATTTTAATTAGATCATCAAATCTCAGATACCTAAATTTTCTTACTAAAAATAAACTAGTTATATTAATTATTGAACTAGTTCAAATCTCATATACCTAAATAAACTAGTTATATTAATTATTGAACTAGTTCAAATCTCATATACCTAAATAAACTAGTTCGACAATTTTCTTACTAAAAATAAACTAGTTATATTAATTATTGAACTAGTTCAAATCTCATATACCTAAATAAACTAGTTCGATAATTTTCTTACTAAAAATAAACTAGTTATATTAATTATTCAACTAGTTCAAATCTCTAGTTCGACAATTTTCTATCTAGCTAATTCATCTAACATTCGACATTAATCAAACATTCGATCATCTAATTAACTTTTCTAAAAAAACAGAAAATAAGTAAAAAAATGTGTGTGTGTGTGTATGTGTGTGTATGTGTGTGTGTGTAGTGCGTACGTATATATGCATGTGTGTGTATGTGTGTATGTGTGCGGCCCCGTACGCCGCCGCCCCGTACGTACAAGCGGGGGCACCGGCGAACGGGACGGGGGCGGCGGCGTACGTACGGGCGGGGGCGCCGCCATACGGGCCGGGTGCGGCGATGACGGACGGCGGCGCGGCGGGTATACGCGAGAGCGAGAGACGTACGGGACCGCGGCAGGACGACGACGGACGGCGGCGCGCGGCGTTCGGGGTGGCGGCGCGAGACGGCGACGACGACGAGCGGCGGCGTGGACAGCGACGACGACGACGGACGACGGGCGACGGGCGGCGAGGATGGGTTCGAGCGGCGCGTGAGAGGTTGGAGACGAAAGAAGTGGGGAGATCTAACTGAATTTTTGTAAGTGTTGTATATATAGGAGAGGCCTTTAGTACCGGTTGGAGCCATCAACCGGTACTAAAGGCCAACTTTGGCCAGGCCAAGAGGCGGGAAGAGCAGGCCTTTAGTACCGGTTGGTGGTTCCAACCGGTACTAAAGGGTGGTCTTTAGTACCGGTTGGAGCCATCAACCGGTACTAAAGGCCTCGCGCTGCCACCCCAAAGTTTAGTCCCACCTCGCCGGGCGAAGGGCAACCGCACTGGTTTATAAACACAGCCGCGGCTACCTCTTCGAACTCCTCTATATAGCAGGCTTCTGGGCCTAATTAATTAGGGCGCGCTGCCTTGTGAGCCTGATGGCCCTTCTGGGCCTGCATTTGCACACCCTAAGTCTGGCAGGCCCACTGGGCAGCGCGCCAACAAATTTTTTATATAGTTTTTTCTTTTCTGCATTATTTATTTTCTTCTATTTATTTTTGAGTAGTTTTTTATATAGTTTTTTCTTTTCTGCATTATTTATTTTCTTCTATTCATTTTGTAGTGATTTTCAATTTCACGGTCATTTAGCTCTCTAAACAATTAGGTAAATGACCGAAAAACAACAAATGATGTCAGAACATGTTGGAAATTGATGACGTCGCTTTGAATGCTGCATACTAAATACAAAAGAAGTCCGGAGTTCAAATAAGTTTAAAAAACATTGAAGTGGCCATGTAACAGATGAGTTCTCGTCCGAAACCCTGATACTCTGAAAGAGTTTGTCCAGTTTGTACACGAAGTGCGTCCAGTTTTTGCCGTGACCCTCTCTACTCTTTCGCGCATGCTATGCGGGTGATATGATGATACCATGCCAAGTTTCAACATTTTCAGGATTCATTTTGTAGTGATTTTCAATTTCACGGTCATTTAGCTCTCTAAACAATTAGGTAAATGACCGAAAAACAACAAATGATATCAGAACATGTTGGAAATTGATGACATCGCTTTGAATGCTGCATACTAAACACAAAAGAAGTACGGAGTTCAAATAAGTTTAAAAAACATTGAAGTGGTCATGTAACAGATGAGTTCTCGTCCGAAACCCTGATACTCTGAAAGAGTTTGTCCAGTTTGTACACGAAGTGCGTCCAGTTTTTGCCGTGACCCTCTCTACTCTTTCGCGCATGCTATGCGGGTGATATGATGATACCTTGCCAAGTTTCAACATTTTCAAGATTCATTTTGTAGTGATTTTCAATTTCACGATCATTTAGCTCTCTAAACAATTAGGTAAATGACCGAAAAACAATAAATGATGTCAGAACATGTTGGAAATTGATGACGTCGCTTTGAATGCTGCATACTGAACACAAAAGAAGTCCGGAGTTCAAATAAGTTATTAAAAATAAAAAAGAGGTGCAGTGCTGGTTAATTTGCTTCAAGCCATTCGGAATAGTGTAGACTGCACTGCACATAGCTCAGTGCAATCTCTTCTATTCCGCAAGGCTTGAAGCTAATCAACATGCAGGTGAGCATTGCAACTCTTCGTCATTGTCTGTGCACTCACGGCTTATAAACCGCTCATACTGCCTCTCTCTTGGCGAGGTGGGACTAAAAATCAGCTTACAAAGAAACTCTAGTACCGGTTCATGGCACGAACCGGTACTAAAGGTCTTCGTGGGGGCCCCAGACTGACCATAGCCTGACACAACCTCATTAGTACTGGTTCGTGGCATGAACCGGTACTAAAGGTTACCCACGAACCGGTACTAATGATGCCCACCCGCCTAGCCGTTGGAACCGGCACTAATGGTCACATTAGTGCCGGCTCAAATTCAAACCGGCACTAATGTGCTTCACATTTGACCCTTTTTCTACTAGTGAGAATTTAGGTGCTTTAAGTGTATTTAGAAGAGTTTTAGGTGTTTTAGTTGTTTTAGGTGTAGTTAACAGAATTTTAGGTGTTTTAGTTATTTCAGGTGTAGTTAACAGAATTTTAGATGTTTTAGTTGTTTTAGGTGTAGTTAACAGAATTCTAGGTATTTTTTTAGTTAAAGCAATTGTTGTTATTTTTTTAGTTAAAGCAATTTTTCTTGTTATATGCAAATTTGCAGTGGACATGTCATATTTTGAACATGTCACATTTTGGACATGTCATATTTTTCCGAGTGGCCTATGTTTTGCCAGAAATGTCAATTCGTTTACGTTCTTGCAAATTTCAGGCGCTCGATATGTCCTGTTTTTAGCAAAAGTCATGCCAAATTTTGCTAAGTGTTTATTAATTTTGTTTTCATAATTAAGCATTTTGTTCTCGACTTCGACGATGCCCATCCCGCATCCTCGTCGTCGACTCGGCGGAGGACTCCTGGTTGAGCCGAGGGGCCATGTCCGGGACTGGGCTCCGTCGGGCTGGTACTGGGTTGTGCTACCTTCTGGTGAGCACAGCTTAGTGAGGAGTTAGCCCGTTGTCGACCCGGAGCTTCTTTGGTGGCGGTCACGTGGGCCTGCATCGGTGGAGAGGCTTGAGTCCCCCGCGCAGGTGGTACAGCACCGTGTCACGGAGGAGAACGCGCACGTCCAGCGCTACTTGGTTGCGTTGGCGAACGGCCGGTTCTCCAAATACCTGGTAGATTCTTTGGGGATCTCACCGGAGCTATGATCCGGTGATGGTTCCTTCTCTTTGGGTGTCCACCGCGGCCCACTGAACCTAGAGGAGCTATTATTCAAGATGTATTAGTGATATTATATGATGATCTTTGCTACAAACTACTATATATGTATTCGATGATGGATTATTAATTACCTATTAGTTATTTGCTTATTGAATGCAAAAGATGAGCGCGGTTTGTGCTACAAACTACTATATATGTATTCATGATGGATTATATGATGATCTTTGCTACAAACTACTACAAACTACAAATTTTAGGTGTTTTAGTTGTTATATGATGATCTTTGCTACAAACTACTATATATGTATTCGATGATGGATTATTAATTACCTATTAGGAAATGTCTGACGATGAAAGGGAATTCGCTATGTGCGAGTACTGCGAAGATGAGCGCGGTCTGTGCGACAGGCCTCACCTGGTAGAAGGTCGGCGTTTCAGCATCAAGCTCCAAGAGACCTTCGATGTTGAAACGGTACGCAACGATGACAAGTGTTTTTTTGTTATTTTTTGCACGACTTCTCTGCTTCTTCAACGTGTAATTTCGGTCTTTTATAATTCGACTAGCTTATCCCATGCCATGCAAGACGCTATGTCTTGGAGAAGATGGGTTTTGAAGATCATGAAAGAATGGAAACAAAGATAATTCAACTAAGGACCCATCATGGTTATGATTTTGCTGTAAATCTATACAATTATGTGAACTCATCGAATTTTGGTTGCTTGAATTGGGAAGCCCTTTGCAAGGCGTATGATTTTCATGAGGGTATGCTTCTCACCTTCGATCTTGGTGATCCTGACAACGACGAAAATGATATGACCATTTGGGTCTTTGTTGACATGGTTCCAGTCCCACCGCTGTGTGAGTTTCTTAAACATATTTACTAAGTAATTTATATTGTTTATTTCAAAATATTTGACAGCTTATTTCCATTGACAGCTTATTTCCATTGCCAACTTATTTTCATTCTTGAAAAAATGTATGGAAAATGGTAGACAGAACCTACTACTACAATGATGAAGCACAATTAACTTATAAGGAGCAAGATGGTCTTATCGCATTTTTTACTGATATTGAGAATTACAATAGCTATTATCAAACTCCTCCACATTATGGTCAATACATGCCACTAGTGAACGTGTTGAACTACGGTAACATCAATGGAGATATCATGGTAAAATTTTCTACTATTACGACATCCGTGCATCTTTTGCATAAATTCTTCTAAAACTAAACTATATTGCTAACTACAAAGTTATTACTATGTTTTTGAACAGAAAATCCCGATGGATTGTGTGCCTCGTCTGATGTTGATGAGAGGTCGCGTTAATGTTATGAGCTTACGACCACCACGGCCAGGTCAGCCGCAGTATCCACATCACTCCTATCCATACCGGATTTCTAAAAGCGAGGAAGCCATGATAATAAATGATTTCAAAAAATGTTTGAACCATCGTAGAGAGCTACTTGGAAGCAACATTGTGCGTAGGCCAAGACTTGGAGACAGGATGATCTCCGTTCTTTATTATGGAGAGTCAATATTCCTTAATGCAGCATCAATGCCTATCTTGTTTTAGGATATTTTACCTATGAGAGGGTAGAGTAGGTCCTATGAGAGGAGTAGGTCGTAGCTAGAATGTGTTATTATGTGCTACAATGTGTTAAAGTTGATGATGAGGAGGAGAAGTTGTGATTATGACTACTGACCAACTTGTTATATGATGTCTCATTGACGAACATTATTTGATGGTGATGACAAGTGGTAATGAATATGCTATTTAAACAGTTAGTTCATGATGAGTTGTTATTGTATAAAAGATATATCTGTTTAAACATGTACAACGCCAAAATGCTAAAAAAACATAAATGTTAGCAGTGGCGCGGGCCTGAAAACGCGCTACTAGTACTTGAACATACCAGTAGCGCCGGCCTAAAACCGCGCTACTGCTACAAAATAGTTGTAGCGCCGTAGCAGTAGCGCTGGTGCCCGCGCTACTGGTAGCTCAAAAACCAGCGCTACTGGTAAGCTTTTCCCTAGTAGTGGAAGAGGGATCCTTGTATCTGTCAAGCATAAATATTTACTAAATAAACTCGATCTTATCCGTACCAATTTGAGCAATGAGCATGATTGTCGTATAGCTTCCTCTTATATAGCATCCATCAGAAAATCCAGCACACCAAATATATAAATATGTTTAGCAATGACACGAAAATCAGATTGTTTCAAAGATAGTGAGGATTGACGGAGGATCTTGAAGAATCTTGACAATGTAAACCGTAATAGGTTAGAACCTCCACCACACATGTAATTTTATCAAATTGACAAGGGAAGTTATAGAAATTGTAGCCAAAAAATGGTTCCATCTAAATCATGCTACGTATTCCTGTTTGAGATCTTTTATAGAATCAGTAAAATATGACGACATTAGGGATCAATGATCAAAGATCTATTAAGAAACTAGGGATTAGGAAATCATACTTACCTTGTTAGGAATGACATTGATGGAATTAGTGAAGGGATGTGTGGTTCGCATGCCAATGGATCCGTGCATCCTTGATACACACATGTATGCACACGAAGGTTGTTGTTTTGGAACTTGAAAGGAGATTGATTTATCTGTCGGCCCGACATATATGAACACGATTTTGTTCTGTATCTCATTTTTGCATTTTATGTAGTGTATATAGTCAAACTAACTAACATATATGTTCAATAGTGATTAGAAGGTTGAAAGACCGTGGATGTCGCCTAGAGGGGGGTGAATAGGCGCTTTTAAAATAATTACGGTTTAGACTTGAACAAATGCGGAATAAACCTAGCGGTTAATTTGTCAGGCACAAAACCTACAACAACTAGGCTCACCTATGTGCACCAACAACTTATGCTAAGAAAGATAAACTACTAGGTGATAGCAAGATATATGACAAGAACCAATATGGCTATCACAAGGTAAAGTGCATGAGTAAAGAGCTCGGGTAAGAGATAACCAAGGCACGCGGAGACGACGATGTATCCCGAAGTTCACACCCTTGCGGATGCTAATCTCCGTTTGGAGCGGTGTGGAGGCACAATGCTCCCCAAGAAGCCACTAGGGCCACCGTAATCTCCTCATGCCCTCGCACAATGCAAGATGTCGTGATTCCACTAAGGGACCCTTGAGGGCGGTCACCGAACCCGTACAAATGGCAACCCTTGGGGGCAGTCACGGAACCCGTACACTTTGGCAACCCTTGAGGGCGGTCACCGGTACCCTTCAAATTGCTCGGGGCGATCTCCACAACCTAATTGGACACCCCGATGATTGCCCGAAGCTTTACACCACAATGATTGAGCTCCGAACACCACCAAGCGTCTAGGGCGCCAAGGCACCCAAGAGGAACAAGCTCTAGGGTGCCCAAACACCCAAGAGTAATAAGCTTCTCAAACATCACTTCCACGTATCACCGTGGAGAACTCAAACCGATGCACCAAATGTAATGGCAAGGGAACACGGAGTGCCCAAGTCCTTCTCTCTCAAATCACACCGAAGCAACTAATGCTAGGGAGGAAAATAAGAGGAAGAACAAGAAATAAAACACCAAAAACTCCAAGATCTAGATCCAAGGGGTTCCCCTCACATAGAGGAGAAAGTGATTGGTGGAAATGTGGATCTAGATCTCCTCTCTCTTTTCCCTCAAAAACTAGCAAGAATCCATGGAGGGATTGAGAGTTAGAAAGCTCGAAGAAGGTCAACAATGGGGGAAGAACACGAGTTCAAAGGATAAGGTTGAATGGGGAAGAAGACCCCCTTTTATAGGAGCTCCTGAATCCAACCGTTATGTGCTCAGTCCGCGCACGAGCGGTACTACCGCTCAGGGGAGCGGTACTACCGCTCGGGCGGTAGAACACGGAGAGCGGAGCGAAACAGAGTGCGAGGCAGAGCCATATGAGACAGCGGTACTACCGCATGTGGCGTAAGCGGTACTGCCTCTCCGGCCCGGCGGTACTACCGCTGGGACCGCGCACAGTGCCTACCACGAGCACAGGGAGAAGGAACAGAGAGGAGTGCCATTGAGCGGCACTAGGGGTGGTGGTACCGCGGTACTACCACACATGAGCGGTACTACCGCTCCTACTGCCGCTGAACCCGACACGAGAAAACCACGTTTTGAGTCGAGGCGGTACCAGCGCGGAACCGGAGCCGTACTACCGCTTATGGCCATGGGCGGTACTACCGCTGTGCGACAGCGGTACTACCGCTTGTGGCGATGAGCAGTACTGCCGCTCCGGCCCAGTGGTACTACTGCTGGCGCCATCCTTATGCCACTTCCATGAAAGCAAGTAAACTCCACGGAAAACCAGAACTGCCATAACTTCTGCATATGAGCTCCGAATTGAGCAAACTCAAGCTTGTTGGATACAAGACGACGACTAGCATCAAAGCAGCGAAACTCACAAAGGTATGCCAACAAATAGAGGAGAGAAATCTCCAACCGAGATGAACCGGCAAAAACCTCCAACATTGAAAACATCATAGAAGATGCGAGTGGACTTCGTTTTGATGAACTCGAGCTTGTCACCAAGATGACCATAAGCTCCAAAACTCACACAGAGAAGAACCAAACAAGAACCAATAAAGATGGTGCAAGGATGCAATGGTTTGAGCTCTCTATGAACGATACGATCAAGCTACTCATCGAGAGCCCCCCTTGATAGTACGGCAATCGATCCTATAACCCAGTCTCCCAACTACCATCATGAGACCGGTAAAATAGAAAACCTACCAAGGGCAAACTTTTTCCTTGCACATGGTCCACTTGAGCTAGATGACGACGAACTTGACTCCCTCAAGTTGGACCACCTTTCTTGATTGGGTTGACTCGATGAAGACTAGTTGATTGCTCCCCCATACTTCACTATGGGTGAGCCGCTCTTCCGCACATCTTCACAAGTCCATTGTCACCACAAAGGACGGCAAGCTTCAAGCATTTGATCTCTTCGTGATGCTCCACTTGAACTTGCACACCACAACCTTTCTTGATTGTGTTGACTCGATGAAGACTAGTTGATTGCTCCCCCATACTCCACTATGGGTGAGCCACTCTTCCGCACATCTTCACAAGTCCATTGTCACCACAAAGGACGGCAAGCTTCAAGCATTTGATCTCTTCGTGATGCTCCACTTGAACTTGCACACCGCAACCTAACCCCACAAAGAACCCTCACGAAGACCATGGGTTAGTACACAAAGCGTAATTAACAATGCTTACCATACCATGGGATCACTTGATCCGTCTCGGTACATCTTCTATGCTTTGTGGGTTGATCAACTTGATTCACTCTTTGAGTTAGTCTTGATCAACCTCTCACAAGACCAATCTTTAGGTAATTCCTTGAATAGCACATTGGTCGACACAAACTCTCCTTGAAACCAACACATGTACTCCAAGAAAAGCCTATGGACAAAACCTTCAAATATAACTCAAGGCAACCATTAGTCCATAGAGATTGTCATCAATTACCAAAACCAAACATGGGGGCACCGCATGTTCTTTCAAAGGTACTTTCAGTCGGATAGTTGGATAAAGATCAAGCTTGGCACCACAAAAATTGAGAGGAGAACTGAATATGCATGTTATCCTTCATCAATCATTCATATGATCCTTAGGTCATCGATTCACCATTACACGAGTCACGATAGAAATCTTCCTTTTTGACATCAAAGATAGCACACTACCCACTTCCTTATTTGTACAATGTATGTACTATGTAGTAGTACCAAGCCTATACCCCTTCATTAATCACCCACACTCTCTTACTCACTTTGTATTGTCATCATTCTCTCTTCTCTATACATAGCAGCACTACTCACTTAATTATATCGCTGGATCACACACAATGTATCACACAATCAAACTGTCCATGTAAGATTTGGCACACAAGATCATCAAGAAGATTATATCGCTGCTATGTATCAATCAAGGGGGATTTGGCTCGGCCAGGCCAGGGTCGAGGCCAGGAGCCAGATGCGTACGGGTATTTTCTCCAGTGAATCGTTATTTCAGGCAGATTAATGATGGATTGCGGGTTGAATGCACAAAATCATACGGGCTTTTCTACAAAAGCACCGTGATGGTGAGCGGGCAGAAGCAATATCCACTTTATTATTATAGGGAAAGATTTGTTGGGTCCTACGTGTAAGAGGGTACATGGGTGGGTGAAGTCACTGCCAACTCAAATCTTTAGAAGTAAGAAAGATAAGCATTTGGTGAGGTTGACTACAGTGGACATTCCACTGACAATCAATGAGATAGATAGATATATAGATACCAAATATTGCTGCTGACATGGTGGTTATTTAGTTTAATAACTAAGCATTATTTCATCCGCACATGGTCACCAAATCCGTTACATTGGGGCTAATTAAACTAGTACAAGTTCAGGTCAGAAAATAATAATCGGTACAGTAATTCCAGATTGCCCGTTAAGCACTCCTATAACTAGAGCTCTAGAAAAAAGAACTTGCCTCAATGCATATAGCAGCATCCAGGCCTGTTTCGACAGTCCATCCAGCCCTTACAACATTCTTGTCGAGCAGCAGATACTGATCTACAAACACTTTCAAAGTCGCTAGTTTCAAAGTCCCCAAGACACGTACATGAGATCCTAGAGGCAGTGCAAGAAGATGCCGAGTCAAGGGAAGTTCGAATACTGCTGTGCCACTCTGTAGTCTCACCAAATGAACATCATCATCCTCAACTTGAGTTTTGAAAATAGTGAAGCCAGCTGGATTGTTTTCAACAGATAATACAAGCTCTCCCTCCACTTTAGGGCGCACATAAAAGCTGCTATCTTGGTGAGAACAAAGTCGAAATCGGATTGTAGAACGAACCGCATTGCTGAAAGTCACTGATGTGATGTGATGTTCACAAAGCCACCTCTGATAGAAATCAAACTGCACATGGGTATGTCAAGGTAATCATCATCCAACAATAACGTGGTCTCGAATACTATCCCAGGTATATCAGGGTCAACTTCAGGCTCGAAAGATGATTTTACCGGAACATCAATTTCAAAGATCAACCACCCATCATCAGCAGTCATGGGACGGCTCGGGCCTTTGAGAACAAGAGAGTCCTGCATATATATATATATATATATATATATATATATATATATATATATATATATATATATATATATATATATATATATATATATATATATATGTATACATATATATATATATATATATATATTATAAAAACATCAGCAGTAAATTCATCACAATCACGAAATAAAAGAAAAGGATGATTTAGTTAGGTTTATGAATAAATATCATACGATGAAATCAGAAGGTTTTCTTCCTATATTCTCTGATAACCAAATGGAGCGCCTTTTAATAAACTGGTCCTTTTCTCCTTCCTTGGACTTGTAGACTAAAGTACCACCTTGTTAATCATAAATTACGATAGTCTTTATCAAGCACAAATTTGTTTGGATATAAGAAATATTGAAGAGAGTCTCGCCTGTACAAAAATATGGTTCTGAGGGGGTAGATTTGTTGATGAAGTTAAGAATATCTTCCTCGGGCGAATTCCCAATCAAAGTAGTTTCACTCGCACTGATCAGTCCTTGCACCTCACCCAAATCTGGTCCAGATGAAGCTTCTCCACATATCACTGGCAGCAGCATCGGATCCAAACCACGTTCATGTGAAGACATCGAAGAATCATCAGGTACCAATGATAGCACCTGACCCAAACCAGTTGCATGTGCAGATCCTAGAGAGTCAGGTAGCAATGGCACCATCAAAGGTTCGGCGCTTCTTCTGCTGATGATCAAAGATTCCACCCCTCTTTTCGTGATGATGAAAGGTTCCGTGCTTCTTTTGCTGATCAAAGGCTGAACCCGGTTCTTGCCAACGGTCAATCCTGCGATGAAAGTCATTGCTATTTTGCTCATCTCACTGGTCCCTGGCCTGCTATCATTGTAATTTTCCTTCTGTTTTCCAACATCACGGCCAACCTCCAGGTTGTCATCACAACTATCAAGTCGTCGAGATCCCGTCGTGGGCATCGTCGCCGCGGCGCTGCCGTCTCTGGATGACGTGCGGGAAGGTAGCCGGCGGAAAACTTACGGATGTGCACGTGTGAAGGGCATCCGCACCTCCCACGACGCCGTCAGCACCACAAGATCCGCCGCCGGCGCTCACGTCACCGAAATCGCCGCACCGGATGAATCGGGGAGGAAAGAGTGAACGAGCTAGGTTTCCGGCCAACAGCACTTTTGTTTCGGGCTTTCGGCCGAGATAGCGATGCGGACTGTCCAATTCAATCGGACGGCCGAGAGCGACTCAGAGTACCAGGCGGGCTGCGGCGGCTTCACGGGCCAAATTCTAGCCGTGGACTGCTGCCCAGGATGTCACAATCCGCTGGCTATGTTTTTTTTTCCCTTCTAAACGTTTTTTGCTGCTGCCTTAAACTGTAACGGGCTACCGAAATTATTCCTTCGGGGCCTTATGTTTATGAGTGCATTTTCTACGATATGACCCTTTTCTTTTTCTAAGTAGTAATGTACTACTCCTTTTATAAACTAATATAAGAGCTTTTAGATCACTACTTTAGTAATCTAAACGATCTTATATTAGTTTACGGAGGGAGTAGTATTTAAGTGAGACAAAAATGTTCCATAAACTATGTCAGGATACATTTAAAGAGAAGTATTTACGGAAAAGCTAAATTCCTGCCGGTAGGAATTTAGTAACAGGTGCAGACGAGTTGTGCGACGTAAGATCCGAATCCTACGCACCTGCTCGTTCCTCTTTTTCCGCCGGATTTCTATTCCCGCATGCAGGTTGATCGCTAGAAGAAAAAATAAAGTGTTTGGAGTGAGATTCGAACCCACGACGCAAGCTGCTAGAAAAGACAGCAACCAAGCCAGCTGACTCAACTTTGATGTCAAACTATTTCCTGTTATGTAAATAAATCCATTTTTTTTGGCATTGTAATTAACACATGCCATTTCTTATCAAAAATAAAAGTTGACGCATGGCCTAGTGGTTGTTTTTCCACCTTTTAAAATCTACTAGTGTTGGGTTGCATAATAGCGCACATTAGTACATGGTACTTTTTCTATCTTCCACTCGCGGGTGTAATAATACCCCCGATAACTTTTGTGCAAATAGCATGGGTGTTGCTCTCGTAACGTACCAGCCAACCTTTTTTAATGACACTGGGATAATTACAGCGAGTTATGGCGTACCAATTTTCTTACAAAGCGGAGCGGTGGAGAAATTCAAAAATGAAGTGGAGACGGGTTAATGCGACCAAGTGACGACGGATCACGTGTGGCCGCGGGCACCATAGCCCCTCTTATCCTGTGCTACGTCCTGCCGTCGTTTGCTCTACGATGGGTTTTTTTGTTTAGTAAATCCAGAGGACACGCTATGAGGTCGCAGCTGGTCAGAGGGAGGTACGGTGCTTTGAACATCACGCTTTGCCGCGGTGGCTGCTCGATTAGACGTCAAGGCAGTGTTTAGTCGCCCATTACTCCAGCGACCAACTTAATGCAGCTAGCCGTTCGACGCCACGCTCCTGCCCTACGGGCCTACATCTGCGTGTGTCGGCTGGGGGAGAATACGCGGGATACACAGATTTATACGAGAGTTTTGAATCATTATACATCGCGCGTATTAAAGGTGCACGGATCACGAGAGTGTGTGCGGTGTGGATTTCGGCATCGCGTAGCCGCACGCCCACTCAAGATTATTCGGGTAATATACGCACAATAGAGCTGATAACTTTGACTAAGGAAATTTTCTCTTTGAATAACACAACTCCGATAACTTTTGTGTAAATGACATGATAATTTATGCACCGCAACCCTGATAATTTAGATAGAAACATGGTGGTAATATTTTGACACGAGGGGTGCTTGAAACGTATCCTTGCAAATTTCTGTGTAAATAGCATCGTATTTTATGCACTGCTGACATGATAATTTATATACAAACATTATGCTAACTTAGATACAAACACAATGATAATTTTTATTTAAGAAAAAAATGTTTGAAGACACATCCGTGATAACTTCTGTATAAATAGCTTGGTAATGTTAGGACAACATACCTGATAACTTAGATACATACACACGGATAACTTTAATCTGAGAAAAGGCGGTTGTTCAAAACGTAATACAGACCTGATAGTATGGTAATATAAGTAAGATGTTATCACGGTGTCGCGTGGGGTGCATCAACTAACTCGTGTCAAAATGGAAAATGAAAAGGGTCTCGCGTGGTACGCATCAACTAACTCTGATGCGTCGTGATCAACCTTGCGCGAATATTAAAGAAAACTGATCGGACGGTGTTTTTGATAGTAGTGGTCTTGGTAAATTTGGCGACCAGATGAGACGAGGCTGTTGGTGAAATATACGTCCGATAATTTTTTTTTGTGAATAGCATGACAACTCACACATGACAGACCTGATAACTTATGTACCCGGCGCTGATAACTGTGACGACGTGGTGAGGGGTGGGGGAGAGCTGCTGGTGAAATATACCCCCTCCTCCTCCCGATAACTTTTGTGTGAATAGCATGGTAGCTCACACATCGCAGACCTGATAACTTAGATACGAAAACCGTGGTAAATTTAGACCTGAATAAAAAGTTGTTGAAACATACCCCGGTTACTTCTATGCAAATATCTTGGTAATGTATGCATTGCGCACTTGATACTTTAGGTATAAATACCACGGTAACATTGACCCGGGGGAAAGAAGTCGCCAAAAACACACCCCCGGTCACTTCTGCATAAATAACGTGTTAATATACATATAATATACTGATAACTTACGATAACTTTTTGACAAAAAAGTGATCAAAATATGCCAACATGGGATCTAGTTTCGAAGTTCTCCCCGCGGCGTATTTTGTACGTGAAAACTATTTTTCAATCAGAAACGATAATTTGAGTTATAAAACATTTTATAGTTTTGTAATAGTGAGAATCTACAATGACATTGGCTTTCCTGTGCTCCGGTGCATTTGCATGTGGAGAGAATGTTAGAGGATTCATTTTTATGCCCCGGTATTTTTTTTATGTAAATAGGATGGTAACTGACGTACCACAAACGTAATAACTTATTTAGCATAGGTCTGGTAACTTTTGACCTGAATTTTTTTTCGTCAAAACATACTAACATGGGATCTAGTTTCGAAGGTATCGTCGCGACGAATCTTTTATGTGAAGACAGTTTTTCAATTCGGCCGAGGATTTGAGCTAATTTAAGAATACGTTGACATCAGTTTTGTCTTACACACACGTGATTACTATTCTTTTTCAATTATAGTACCTGATTACTACGGGCATGCATATGGAGAACGCATGCAGCTTGCATGGCTCGCTCCGGCCAGCCGCTAAGAATTGACGAGGTGTTCGGATCTGATGCTTAAAAACAACACGTTTGGACGTTAGTCCAGTCCAAATATTTATATGTATGCCGTGGGTTATTATGGGCCAAAATTATGTTCTTTAGGCAAACAAAAGGTGCATTTGATTTATGTTATAATTAATGTTTTCTGCATTGACAATATGTTTTTGATGCCTGAAGATACATTAAAATCATGTTTAAATTTTTATGGTAGGAAATTTTATGTGGTGGTAATGTTAATATCGTTTTTATTTGAGTGAAGTTTATGTTGAGTTCATTCTTATGCCATTTTTTCTTAATGTTGTGGTCATTATTAATGGGCTAAGGCCACCTCAAGGAGAATGTTGATGGTCGCATGGCTCAATTTTTCCGTGCCACACTATATGTTATAATAATGTTGGGGCAATATCCCTATTGGGCACAAAAGAAAAAAGTTTGTGGTTGGTGCCTTTTATGTCTTAACAAAATATGCATAAAACTCTAAATACTGGTTATGTAATTATGATGGTTCTCTTAACAAAGGAATGTTGTTTAGGGATTTTTTCCCAAAAGTCACGTGGTCTTATAATTTGGAGAGTTCTATGATGATTAATATTACTGACATTACCACTTTGAATGTCATCTATATTATTGATATTTTCCAATAGCATTTTCATTAAGAACTTAATGACAAATTTTATACTTATGTTGAAAGTTATTATCAATGTCAACTTTTGTGCCAAAAGGTGTCCTTATGTCTGATGATGTTACTTTATTGATAATGTTGGTATTAATTTAGCCAATGTTCTTGATGGTCATTATGTGATTTTATGCATCTCTAATCAAAATGGAACGAACAAGAAGTTTTGATTATAGATTTAATAAGCAAATGTGAAAGTGCAATCATGCCTTTAATCATATTTTGGTATTGGTGACAAAATAAATATAGGAGACTAATTATGGTTGCTAAGTGAATAAACATGCTATTAGTCTCCTTGGCATCATTATGTAGGGATCATGGACACATCAAACGAGATATGACTCGAGAAGATGACAACAAGAGAAGAAACATAGAGTATTTTATATAAATTTTTAGAAACAAGGATTCCACACTATTAAGAGGGGATCCAAGTGTATGTTCAAGATTTGCTCAAGTGTCAACATCATATCACTATCAAACTACATGTACTATAACGCCCCTATAATTAAGTTAAGCTTATTGCCCCTTGATAAATTAAGCTAAGATAAGCTATAGTGATTTCATCCTAATGATGTCATGCCAACTTATTTTGCTAAGCTTATTGCCCCTTGATAAAAAAATCAAACTCAAATTCAAATTCAAATTAGAAGTCAAATTATTATTTCTTCAAACAGTACAAAAAATGTTGGTGTTGTTGCAAATATTCACTAAGTAATTGTCATGAAGAAACCACCACCATTTGAAATATTGAAATGCCCTTAGTATCATTTAAATAGAACCATCAACATTAAATTGATCCATTTAAAATTTAAAAAATATTTAAAAATTTCAAAATAAATTGAAACTGAGTGGGCATGCTCAAAACATTGCCTATTATTTATGTGACAAGTTTCATCTACAACAAAAATCATTTGGTATTAAAAGAAAATGCAAAATAGTAAAGAAAGAATAAACATAAATAAAAGAAAAGAAAAATAGCAAAGACCCACTCTGCACCTGGGCCATCACTGCACAGTGCGGCCTAGCCCAGCCCACCCGGGTCGTCCCCTATCGCTGTTCACATAGGTGAGGTGGACTCCGTGCGGTAGCCCATGGCTAGGATGGCCACGTGTCGGCCATCTAGACCTCCTTGTGGCGCCTATAGGACCCTCACGGCCCCCTGTTGAACCCTAGCTCACCATCTTCCCCCTTTGCACCGCTTTTATTTTCTCCCAAGCAAACCCGACGTCGCCTTCGCCATGGACGACCTCCTCCGTGTGGCCACCAAGCTTCTCCTCGCCTGAGATCACGTCTAGGTGCTTCGTCTTCATCGCCCATGTCGCCTGCGGCCACGAGCTCAAGTCGGGACCCCCTACATCGCCAGGTTCGACATCGTCTTCAAGCTCTGCGCCGCCGCTCGCCATCTGGAGCCTCGCCAAGCCCGCTTTGCACCTCTATAGTTTCACTATGAGCCCCGCCATCTTTCCCCTCTATCTTTCTGCTCGCGTCGCCCCCTAGCTAGCTCCCTGGCCATAGACGGTGCTCGTCGCCACCATCCACATCACCGCTGCAACCACTACTTGCCAAGCTTGCATTCGAGCACCGCATCGAGCTCTTGGAGCTCCCAGGAACCTAACACTGTCGTCTGTTTGCCTTGTCGTGCTCCACGGTCTTGCCAGCATCCATCCCAAGCTCCGGCCGCCGCCTCGCCTCAATGACGATGCCAACTCTGGCCATCTCCAGATGAACCGATGCCACCGTTGCACGCGTGCCGCCTCTCTGATTCAAGTGTGTCCTCCGCGCGCCAAATGGTCACCGGAGACGCAATCCCGAGCCCCACTCCCGCTCCTGTGGTCGCCGGAGCTCTACCGCCGGCGCGCCACCACGTTTGGACCACCCCGAGTCACTGACTCATGGCCCCGGCATGCCAGGAACGTCATTAGAACTAACAAAAAAATGTAATGTGTCACTGACACACGGCCCCCATATTAGCATTTAGTTAATTCAAATAATACCCTATTAATTAACCCCTGCCACTGATTACTAGGCCACACCTCCTAATTATAGTTAATCAAACTAATTAAAATGCCGACAAAACCCAACTGACTACTTGATATGTCTCCAATGTATCTATAATTTTTTTATTGTTCCATGCTATTATAGTATCAATCTTGGATGTTTATATGCAATTATATATCATTTTTTGGGACTAACCTATTAACTTAGTGCCAAGTGTCAGTTGTTGTTTCTTGCCTGTTTTGGGTTTTCCAGGAAATTAATACCAAACGAAGTCCAAATGCCATGAAACTTTTTGACGAATTTTTCTGGACAAGAGAGACCCTCGAAGCTTCTGGAGGAGACCAGATGAGAAACGAAGAGACCACAAGGCACCGGGAAACCAATAGAGAGCCACCCAAAATACTTTTTCTATCGCCGCAAGTTTCTGTTCTTCCGAGATCCCATCTGGAGGCCTCTTCCGGTACTCTGCCGGAGGGGGAATTGATCAGGGAGGGCTTCTACGCCAACCTTGTTGTCCTTCCAATGATGTGTGAGTAGTTTACCACAGACCTACGGGTCCATATCTAGTAGCTAGATGACTTCTTCTCTCTCTTTGATCTTCAATACAATGTTCTCCTTGATGTTCTTGGAGATCTATTCGATGTAATCTTCTTTTGCAGTGCGTTTGTTGGGATCCAATGAATTATGGGTTTATGATCAGATTGTTCATGAATATTATTTGAGTCTTTTCTGAATTCTTATATGCATGATTGTTATAGCTTTGTATTTCTCTCCGATTTATCCGTTTGTTTCAGCCAACTAGATTGATTTATCTTGCAATGGGAGAGGTGCTTTGTAATGAGTTCAATCTTGCGGTGATCGATATCCTAGTGACAGAAAGGGACTACATGTATTTGTATTGTTGCCATTAAGGGGAAAACAACGGGGTTTATTCATATTGATTGGATTTATTTTGTCTACATCATGTCATCTTGCTTAAGGTATTACTACGTTCTTTACGAACATAATACTCTAGATACATGTTGGATAGCAGTTAATGTGTGGAGTAATAATAGTAGATGCAGGCAGGAGTCAGTCTACTTGTCTCGGGCATGATGCCTATGTACATGATCATTGCCTTGATATCTTCATAAATATGCGCTTTCGATCAATTTCCCAACAGCAATTTGTTTACCCACCGTATGCTTTTTGTTCGAGAGAGAAGCCTCTAGTGAAAACTATGACCCCCGGGTCTACCTTTATCATATATTAAAATTCAAAAATACTTTGCTACAATTTATTTTCCATTCTTTTATTTTGTGTTTTTATCTATCTATCATTATCATACTTGATCCTTGCAATTTACCGCCGAGGGGATTTACAACCCCTTTGATCGCGTTGGGTGAGAGTATTTATTCTTTTGTGTGTAGGTGCTATTCACAACGTCTTGCGTGGTTCTAAGTGTATAACTCGTCGACACCAGGGAGGCTGAATGGCAGGGCTAGAGCCAAATGTCAAGTTTGTGCTTGCTGATGTTGCAAGATGAGAAAGATCGGGAAATAAATGTGGTATTGACATAAATGCTAGGATTTCGAATAAGGGGTCTTTGATCCTTGCTGCAATCCGTAGACGCACTACTAGTGAAACCTTTATGAAGCAGATGGATGGGTGCATGGCAAGTTAATTTGCCTTACATGGACATGGCAGAGATATGGGGGTGTATGCCAATAGTTTTATATAAAGGACCAGTGATGGATTAATAATAGCGGTCATTAATTGGATACACCACACTGACCATTAAAGGGTAATCCGGATCATATAGAAGTTACAAAATATTGATATTCGAATCATTTTCCTCTCAAAAGGGTACACGACTCACAACATGAAACCTGAGTTAGTGAGAAGCCTTGGCCAAAAACAGAAAGACCTATAGATTATATCAGTCCAATATATCATAAGCACCTTATTATTATGGATAATGATGTCTTTCTATTAACATGAAGTTCTCGAAATCAAATGATACATTTGAACAAGCAACACAACAACAGAGACTGAAGCAAACATAGATCAAAAAGTTATACATTATTATTTCCTACATCACTTAGCAAGATGAATTCCGCTAGACCATGTCATTCTTCTTCTTGTTGATGGCCTCCTGAATGATAGGGCCAAGAGCATCCATCCTCATTGGTTTGGGAACAAACAAATCAGCACCAACACTCATGAATGCCTCCATGGCATGATCATCGGTAGAAACCCCAACCATCTTCACACCAGTTTCCCCCATAGCATGAATCTTCACAATTGCATGTCGAGCAATAATAATATTATATTGTCTAGTTTTTGTAAATAAGAGGATTATATTTATATAAATACATGCCAAAGACTTGCATATACAATGATATAGAATTAAGTACCTCTGGACCAGTCATGATGGGCATATTCTAATCAAACAAAACAATGTCAAACTATTTCCCCTCAAGTAACAAATCAACAACTTCCTTCCCATTCATGGCTAGAGTAACCTCAGAGTGAAGTCTGAGAAGAATTGTTGAGAGGACCAACCTACAAACTTCAATGTCCTCTACAAGTAGTGCCTTGATAGAGGTGGGTCCTTTGGCCTTGAGCTGCATGATCACCTAAACGAATTACAAACACATGAATATATTCTATTCTTGATCTAAGTATGCCATATTAGTACTTGAAAGCACATTGTTATTCTTGAAAAGAATCAACTAGCAAAATCATAATATATTACTAAACTCATAGTTTACACATCGCATAACACAATGAAACAAAATTGTCTATTTCAAAAGAAACAATGAGAGAGAACAATCGATTGTGCCATGCATGCAAAGTTTACAATGGTCTAACATGAAGTTCTCGAAATCAAATGATACATTTGAACAAGCAACACAACAACGGAGACTGAAGCAAACATACATCAAAAAGTTATACATTATTGTTTCCTCCACCACTTAAGAAAGATGAATTGCGCTAGACCATGTCATTATTCTTCTTGTTGATGACCTCCTGAATGATAGGGCCAAGAGCATCCATCCTCATTGGTTTGGGCACAAATAAATCAGTACCAGCACTCATGAACGCCTCCATGGCATGGTCATCGGCAGAAACCCCAACCATCTTCACATCAGTTTACCCCGTAGCACGTGTCTTCACAATTGCCTGTCGAGCAATATAAATATTATATTGTATTTTTTGTAAATAAGAGGATTTTATTTATATATATACATGCCAAATACTTGCATATACAATGATATAGAATTAAGTACCTCTGGACCAGTCATGATGGGCATATTCTTATCGAACAAAACAATGCCAAACTTTTTCCCTGCAAGAAACAAATCAACAACTTCCTTCCCATTCATGGCTAGAGTAACCTCACAGTGAAGTTTGAGCAGAATTGTTCAGAGGACCAACCTACAAACTCCAATGTCCTCTATAAGTAGTACCTTGATAGAGGTGGGTCCTTTGGCCTTGAGCTCCATGATCACCTAAATGATGATACCGACGATCGAATCTCGAGCAAGTAACATACCAATGACAAAGGGAACAAAGTATGTTGTTATGCGGGTTGACCGATAAAGATCTTCATAGAATATGTAGGAGACAAATGAGCATCCAGGTTCCGCTATTGGTTATTGACCGGAGATGTGTCTCGGTCATGTCTACATAGTTCTCGAACCCGTAGGGTCCGGACGCTTAACGTTCGATGACGATTTGTATTATGAGTTATGTGATTTGATGATCGAAGTTTGTTCGGAGTCCCGGATGAGATCACGGACATGACGAGGATTCTCGAAATGGTCGAGAGGTAAAGATTCATATATATGACGATGGTATTTGGACACGGGAAGTGTTCTGAGTGATACCGGGTCACCAGATGCGGTTCCGGGCAACCCCCGACAAAGATATGGGCTTAATGGGCCAAGTAAGGGAACACACCAGCCCACAAGGGGCTAGTGCGCCCCCTATAGGGCCAGCCATGTGGGGAGAAATGGAAAGGAGAGGAGGAAAAGGAAAGTATGAAGTAGGACTCCTACTTCCTTCCTCTCCCCCCTCCTTCCTTTCCCACTTGTCCAAATATGGTAGGGGGGGCGAATTGGACTAGGGGCCCAAGTAGGATTCCTCCTACTTGGTCGCGCCCTAGGCTGCCTCCCTCCCTCTCCCTCCTTTATATACGTGGGGAGGGCACCCCTAGAAGACACATCAATCGTTCCTAGCCATGTGTGGTGCCCCCCTCCACAGTTAACACCTCAGTCATATTGTTTTAGTGCTTAGGCGAAGCCCTGCGCCGTAACTTCATCATCACCGTCACCACGCCGTTGTGCTGATGAAACTCTCTCTCGTCCTCAACTAGATCAAGAGCTCGAGGGGTGTCATCATGCTGAACGTGTGCTGAACACGGAGGTGCCGTACGTTCGGTACTTGGATCGGTTGGATCGTGAAGACGTTCGACTACATCAACCGCGTTACTAAACGCTTCCGCTTTCGGTCTACGAGGGTACATGGACACACTCTCCCCGCTCGTTGCTATGCATCTCCTAGATAGATTTTGCGTGATCGTAGGTAATTTTTTTGAAATACTATGTTCCCCAACAAATTCTTCCTCCCTGATTTTTTTCCTGGAAAAATAGGATTTTATGGCGTTGTTTCAGGGTCTGTGGGGCCACCAGGTGGGGACAACCCACCTGAGCGTGCCTGGAGGGGGGGGGGCTGGTAGGTTGTGCCCACCCAGGTGCCCCCCTCCGGTGGTTCTTGGCTCCAGAAATTATCTCATATAAAAATTCCTCGCAATTTTCGTTCCAATCCGAGAACTTTTATTTCTGCACAAAAACAACACCATGGTAGTTCTGCTGAAAATAGCGTCAGTCCGGGTTAGTATTTATTCAAATCATGCAAATTAGAGTCTAAAACAAGAGAAAAAGCGTTAGGAAAAGTAGATATGACGGAGATGTATCATGACTCATGTCCCCACATAAATATTTTCGATTGATGTTTATATGCAACTTAATGTTTCATACTAAGTTCATGTATTAAACTATGTGTCACCAAGTTACTAGAAGTTGCATGAGTTATAGTTCCAAATTTCGAATGTTGGCCAATATACTATAGTTAATATTTTATTTTGAGAGACGAGTTACAATGCATAAACTCACAACACACACACACCCTATGAAGGCGAACACATATACCTACCACTAGGAGCGGCAATGTGATGTTGAGTCAACAGATGTTGAGATTGACAATGCCACCACAAGCACTTCATTGTAAAAGTCCAAGTCATTGCATTGAAATAATAATGTAAGAAATACTGAACTAAATATAGAAAATATTTGAGCACCCATGCGATGTGTAGAACTTGAACCTCGGGTAGGCTTGTTGCTGTAGAAAGTACCTAGCCATCTAAGGCCAACTCCAATGCACGACTCCAACTAGTCTGGCCGCGTCCGTTTGGGGCTAAACAGACACAAAATACGACTCAACGCACGGGAGCAAATGGACAAATGTCCTTTTTCTGTCCGCTTTCAAACCACTCACGGTCCAAATTTGGGCCGCGTTTGCATCAAAAAGGACACGGGCGGACCAGTGCGACGCGTGCCCTTGTCCTCCCCTAGCCCGCCCGTTGGGGACATGGTTCTCCCTTTTTCTTCTCCTGCTCCCCTCCCCCTCGCCCCACCCCCACTATAGCCGCCGGCGCCATTTTCTCGGCCACCTCGCTGAGTCACTGTCTCACAGTCTAGCCCAGCTGACCATAACACAACGGTCGGATATGTGCCTCTCTCGCCCTGCACCGGTGGTCAACTGCTATATCTGTGGCCGCGGGATTTGGTGCACGCGGCTACCGGATTTGGCGAATCCGGACGCATGTGATTGCGCCCTGCCATGGATTGGCAGGGTACCGGTTCGCACAACCATGGCAACGACTCCGCGTCGCATGCAGGTACCGAATCTACCTCTTGCCGCTCGGATCTACCCCGGCGACGGTTCGCCAACAAAGACATGGCCGGCCTCTGTCCAGGCTAGGCCCTGGCCGAGCGGCTAGATGGTATTAATTTAGCTGATGTTCTTGATGGTCATTATGTGATTTTATGCATCTCTAATCAAAATGGAACCAATAAGAAGTTTTGATTATAGATTTAATGAGAAAATGTGAAAGTGCAATCATGCTCTTAATCAAATTTTGATGTTGATGACACAATACATACATGAGGCTAATTATGTTTGCTAAGTGAATACACATGATATTAGTCTCCTTGGCATCATTACGTAGGAATCATGGACACATCAAACGAGATATGACTCAAGAAGATGACAACAGAGAAGAAGTGTAGACTCTTTTATATAAATTTTGAATTACAAGGATCCCACAATATTAAGAGGGGATCCAAGTGGTATGTTCAAGATTTGTTCAAGTGTCAACATCATGTCACTATCATACTACAGGTACTGTAACGCCCCTATAAGTAAGCTATAGTGAATTCACCCTAATGATGCCCGGCCATATTGTTTTGCTAAGCTTATTGCCCCTTGATAAAAAAATCAAACTCAAATTCAAATTCAAATTGCATGTCAAATTAATATTTCTTCAAATAGTAAAACAATTGCAAATATTCACTTAGTAATTGTCATGAAGAAACCACCACCATTTGAAATATTTAAATGCCCTTAATACCATTTAAACAGAACCATCAACATTAAATTGATCCATTTCAATTTTAGAAAATATTTAAAAATTTCAAAATAAATTGAAACTTGGTGGGCTAGCTCAAAACATTGCCTACTATTTATGTGACAAGTTTCATCTACAACTAAAAGCATTTGGTATTAAAAGAAAATGCAAATTAGTAAAGAAAGTATAAGCATAAAAAAAGAAACGAAAAACAACAAAGACACACTCTGCACTTGGGCCATCACTGCATAGTGTGGCCTGGCCCAGCCCACCCAGGTTATCCCCTACCACAGTTCACAAAGGCGAGGTGGACTCCATGCGGCAACCCATGGCCAGGATGGCCACATGCCGGCCATCCAAACCTCCCTACGGCACCTATAGGACCCCTACGGCCACCTATTGAACCCGAGCTCACCATCTTCCCCCTCCGCGCCGCTTTTATTTTCTCCCACGCGAACCCGACTTTGCCTTCACCAGGGACGACCTCCTTCGCGTGGCCACCCAGCTCCTCCTCGTCAGAGTTCATGTCTAGGAGCTTCGTTGTCGTCGCCCATGTCGCCTACGGCCACGAGCTCAACTCAGGAGCCCCTACATCGCCGGAATCGACATTGTCTTCAAGCTCTGTCGCGTCGCTCGCTGCTCACCGACCAGAGCCTCGCCAACCCGTTTTGCACCTCTGTAGTCTCAATCTGAGCCCCGTCGTCTTTCGCCTCTATCTTTCTGCTCGCGTGCGCCCCCTATCTAGCTCCCTGGCCATTGACGGTGCTCGTTGCCACCATCCGCATCACCGCCGCAGCCACTACTTTCCAAGCTTGCATTCAAGCACCACATCGAGCTCCTAGGAACCCAACGCCGCCGTCCGTTCGCCTTGTCGTCCTCCGCAGCCTCGCCAGAGTCAACCCCAAGCTCCAACCGCCGCCTCGCCTTAACACCAATGCCAACTCCGACCATCTCCAGATGAACCGATGCCACCGTTGCACGCTCGCCGCTTCTCTGATTCAAATGCGTCCTCCGTGCGCAAAATGGTCGCTAGAGACGCAATCCCAAGCCCCACCATCGTTCTTGTGGTCGCCGGAGCTCTACCACCGGCGCGCCACCGCGTTTGGACTATCCCGAGTCACTGACACGTGGGCCTGGCCTACCAGGAACGTCATTAGCACTAACAAAAAGTGTAATATGTCACTCACACACGCCCCCCATATTAGCATTTACTTAACTTTAATAATACCCTATTAGTTAACCCTTTTCACTGACCACTAGGCCCCACCTCCAAGTTATAGTTAATTAAACTAATTAAAATGCTGACTAAACCCCTCTGACCAATGGGTCCCATTGGTCAGGTTTGACTAGTCAACCTGACTGTTGACTGCTGACTCAACAGTCAATATGCCCCACCTGTCAGTCACAATCCATAGTTACCGATTTATGCACGTGGTTATCATGTCTATGTAAGCTTCGTGTTCTCCTTTGTAATATTCGATTATGCTATGCAAAGGAAAATTAAGGATTACTATTCTTTGTACATATGTAGTGTATTTTTCATTCCAGTAGTAATAGTTCAAGTAGAGGCCAGATGTAGTGACATAGATGGTCGAAGGCTATTTGGGGCAGCTCCAAGCCCTACCTCGCTCGTGGTGCTCCTTGGTTGTCCATGAAGGACCTCCTCAACGAGATAATAGATCCCTAAACAAATTTCTCCATTTCCGTAGCAAGCTTCGCACCTTTTTTAATCAATTCGTTTGTTGGCGCCACGGGCTGCGGCACTCGACGGCGATGACCGGAGACACCCTCGGAGAGGAGGAAGAAGAACACCGAGAATTTTTCCGATGCACGAACGCCCGCCGCACGTGCGGCTTTTCTCTATTTCACCTCGAGCTCGAACTCGATGACCTTAGCAATTACACAAGGGTGGAGAGGGTTTTATACCCGCGAGCTCCGACACGCCGGGCCGCGTTCGAGCGCGCCCACCTGCCACTCGCCACATCCCGCGTGCTCCGGCTCACGCGCTCCGATCGCGCACGCACACGATCGCCGCGGCCATGCTGCGCGCCCGACGCGGTCCTCTCCCCCTGATCCCTCGCTAGCTAATCCACGCAGCCACGCGCGCACACACACACACACCTACACTCAGACACGCACGCACACACACCCGAGCCCCCCACGGGCCAGACCTGACGCGACCAGCGCATGCACACACACGCGCACGCTCTCAGCCCCGTCGTGGCTTATTTCCTACATTTCACCCCCTAAGCCACGACCTAGAGGAGGCCGGCGTCCTCGACGCTGACGTCCGGTAGCAACGCGCGCTCCGCCACCAGTTCCCTCCACAGCTGGGGCAGTCCCGCTTGAAATGGCAGCGCTCGCCGCACTTGTAGCAGTGCCTGCATCTGTTGCCGTCGTTGCCCGACGCCATGCTCCGTCCGTCGTCGTCGTCCCGAGCGCCGCCCTGCTGCCGCTCCTGCGCCCGCCACTGTGCCATGGTCAGGAGGAGTTGATCACCCCCGTGCCCGCCACCATCTTGTCCACGGCGCCGCGTCCGCTCGTCAAGCGCGCAGCCGCCCGAGCGCCTCGTCGAATGCCATCTTGTCGACGTTACAGAACTGCTCAATGCCGGCGACGACGGAGAACAAGCGGTCGCGGACGGTGTCCAGGAGCTTCTTCACGAGCGCCGCGTCGCCCAGCGTCTCCCCGAGGTCCGCATACCGCGCCATCATCGCCGCCAACCTCCCTGCATACACGTCCAGCCCCTCGCCATCCGCCATCTTCAGGCGATCGAACTCGCCGTGAAGCATCACCAGCCGGGCCGCCCGCACTCGATCGGCGCCGACGAACCTCACCTTCAGAGAGTCCCATACCTCTGTGGCGGTGAGCTTCGCCGCCACCGACAAAAGCACATCCTGCAGCAGCCCACCGAGGATCATCGCGCGCGCCGTCTTGCACTTCTTCGCGTTCACCGCCGGGTCGCCCGCCGGCGCCACCGCCTCCCACATCGTGTGGGCATCGAGAATTGCTTGCGCCTTGATCGCCCACACCGTGTAGTTGTCCGGCGTGAGCATCGGCATCGCCATCGACACCGAGCCCGCGCCTCCGCCGTGCGGCACGATCGCCATCACCGTCGACAAGCTCCCTCACCTCACTCTGATACCAAATATTGGCGCCACGGGCTGCAGCACTCGACAGCGATCACCAGAGACACGCTCGGAGAGGAGGAAGAGGAACACAAAGAATTTTTCCGGCGCACGAACGCCGGCCGTACGTACGGCTTTTCTGTATTTCACCTCATGCTTGAACTTGATCTCCTTAGCGATTACACAGGGGTGGAGAGGGTTTAAAACCCGCAAGCTCTGACACGCCGGGCCACGCTCGAACACGCCCACCTGCCACTCGCCACATCCCGGGCGCTCTGGCTTGCGCGCTCCGATCGCGCACGCACACGATCGCCGCGACCATGCTGCGCGCCTGACGCAGTCCTCCCCCCTATCCCTCGCTAGCTAACCCACGTAGCCACGCGCACACACACGCACTGACTCGCACACACATGCACACCTACACTTGGGCACGCGCGCACACCCGAGCCCGCCACGGGCCGGACCTGACGCGACCAGCGCATGCACACACACGCGCATGCTCTCAGCCCCGCCGTGGCTTATTTCCTACATCGTATATGCAGCTCGCACGTGCCCTCTTTCTTCTGCGTGAACCCGATTGGATGTATGGCGTGTTAATCTCAATCGTTGGAATTAGGAGACGACACAACGCTCCTCTGTACTTCCTTCGAGAACCTCATAGTAGATTGTAAAATTTTAAATGTATAACTCGTCAACACCAAGGAGGCTGAATGGCGGGGCTAGGGCCAAATGTCAAGTTTGTGCTTGCTGATGTTGCAAGAGGAGAAAGGTCGGGAAATAAATGTGGTAATGCCATAAATGCTAGGATTTCGAATAAGGGGTCTTTGAACCTTGCTGCAATCCGTAGACGCACTAGTAGTGAAACCTTTCTCAAGCAGATGGATGGATGCTTGGCAAGTTAATTTAACTTATATGGACATGGCAGAGATATGTGGGTGTTTGCCAATATTTTATTATAAAGGATCAGTGATGGATTACTAATAGCGGTCATTAATTGGATACGCCACACTGACCATTAACTAGTAGTCCGGACAATATAACAGTAAAAAAATATTGATAGTCAAATAATTTTCCTCTCAAAATGGTGCATGACTCACAACATGAAACCTGAGTTAGTGAGAAGCCTTGGCCAAAAACATAAAGACCTATAATCATATCGATCCAATATATCATAGGTACTTTATTATTATGGATAATGATGTCTTGCCATTAACATGAAGTTCTCGAAATCAAATGATACATTTGAAAAAGCAACACAACAACGGAGACTGAAGCAGACATAGATCGAAAAGTTATGAATTATTATTTCCTCCACCACTTAAGCAAGATGAATTGCGCTAGACCATCTCATTCTTCTTCTTGTTGATGACCTCCTGAATGATAGGGCCAAGAGCCTCCATCCTCATTGGTTTGGGCACAAATAAATCAGCACCAGCACTCATGAACGCCTCCATGGCATGGTTATCGGCAGAAACCCCAACCATCTTCACATTAGTTTCCCCCATAGCACGAATCTTCACAATTGCCTGTCGAGCAATATAAAAATTATATTATATATATATATATATATATATATATATATATATATATATATATATATATATATATATATATATGCCAAATACTTGCATATACAGTGATATAGAATTAAGTACCTCTGGACCAGTCATGATAGGCATATTCTTATCGAACAAAACAATGTCAAACTTTTTCCCCGCAAGGAACAAATCAACAGCTTCCTTCCCATTCATGGCTAGAGTAACCTCACAGTGAAGTCTGAGCAGAATTGTTGAGAGGACCAACCTACAAACTCCAATGTCCTCTACAAGTAGTGCCTTGATAGAGGTGGATCCTTTGGCCTTGAGCTCCATGATCACCTAAATGAATTACAAACACATGAACATATTGTTTTCTTGATCCATGCATGCCATATTAGTACTTGCAAGCACATTGTTATTCTTGAAAAGAATCAACTAGCAAAATCTTAATATATTACTAAACTCATAGTTTAAACATCGCATAACACAATGAAACAAAATTGTCTATTTCAAATGAAACAATGACAGGACTGAAAAAACCGATGCGCCAAGATAACATCAACATGCCAGCAATAATATATAAATGCATATAGATGGGTGCTAAGAACAACAACCATGAAGATATTGATTAATAGATCAAATTAAAATGAATACTTCCACCCTATACTATTATAGATCCACCTGTAACATTCTCATGGATGTAAATCATGGACACTAAAAGCACCAGAAGCCTCATGATGAAACTAAAAGCACCAGAAGCCTAATGATAAAACAAGGCAGGGAAACAAATAATGGAACATGTACCTGATGGTTAGAGCCAGATGGTGCTGGAGGAGATTGGGGATCTTCCTACTCTTCCCACTAGATAGTGTGGTGGTTGGGTGCTGGTATGCCTCGTATGACAAGGTATTTATAGATGGGAAAAGGTACGTGTGGCCAATGGACAACCTATCTCCACCGCCTTCACAAGCGTAGAAAATCCGCACCGATCTTCGCCCAAGTATAAATGGAGAAATCAATATTGGTCGCGAATATTTTGTTATTAATGACTCGTGTCCCCACCGAATCTACCTCTTGCCGCTCGGTTCTATACCCCGGCTATGGTTTGCCAGCAAAGACATGGCCGGCCTCTGTCCAGGCTGGGCCTGGCCCAGCGGCTAGACGGTATTAATTTAGATGATGTTCTTGATGGTCATTATGTGATTTTATGCATCTTTAATCAAAATGGAACCAATAAGAAGTTCTGATTATAGATTTAATGAGCAAATGTGAAAGTGCAATCATGCTCTTAATCAAATTTTGATGTTGATGACAAAATACATACATGAGACTAATTATATTTGCTAAGTGAATACACATGATATTAGTCTTGTTGGCATCATTATGTAGGGATCATGGATACATCAAACAAGATATGGACTCAAGAAGATGACAACAGAGAAGAAGTGTAGACTCCTTTATATAAATTTTGAGTCACAAGGATCCGGCACTATTAAGAGGGGATCCAAGTGGTATTTTCAAGATTTGTTCAAGTGTCAACATCATGCCACTATCATACTACAGGTATTGTAACGCCCCTATAATTAAGCTATAGAGAATTCACCCTAATGATGCCCTTTCGCGTGGCCACCGAGCTCCTCCTCATCTGAGTTCATATCTAGGATCTTCGCCGTCGTCGCCCACGTCGCGTGCGGCCATGAGCTCAAGTCAGGAGCCCCTACATCGCCGGAATCGACGTCGTCGTCAAGCTCTGTCGTGCCGCTCGCTGCTCACCGACCAGAGCATCGCCAACCCGCTTTGCACCTCTATAGTCTCACTATGAGCCCCGTCGTCTTTCCTCTCTATCTTTCTGCTCGTGTGCGCCCCCTAGCTAGCTCCCTGGCCATTGACCGTGCTCGTTGCCACCATCCGCATCACCGCCACAGCCACTACATTCGAAGCTTGCATTCGAGCACCACATTGAGCTCCTGAAGCTCCTAGGAACCCAACGCCGTCGTCCGTTCACCTTGTCGTCCTCCGCAGCCTCGCCAGCGTCCACCCCAAGCTCCAACTGCCGCCTCGCCTTAACGCCAATGCTAACTCTGGCCATCTCCAGTTGAACTGATGCCACCGTTGCACGCTCGCCGCTTCTCTGATTCAAATGCGTCCTCTGTGCGCAAAATGGTCGCTAGAGACGCAATCTCGAGCCCCACCACCGTTCTTGTGGTCGCCGGAGTTGTACCGCCGGCGCGGCACCGCCTTTGGACTGTCCTGAGTCACTGACACGTGGGCCCGGCCTACCAGGAACGTCTTTAGCACTAACAAAAAGTGTAATATGTCACTCACACATGGCCCCCATATTAGCATTTACTTAGTTTAAATAATACCCTATAAATTAACCCCATACTAACAAAAAGCTCTGTCGTGCCGCTCGCTGCTCACCGACCAGAGCATCGCCAACCCGCTTTGCACCTCTATAGTCTCACTATGAGCCCCGTCGTCTTTCCTCTCTATCTTTCTGCTCGTGTGCGCCCCCTAGCTAGCTCCCTGGCCATTGACCGTGCTCGTTGCCACCATCCGCATCACCGCCACAGCCACTACATTCGAAGCTTGCATTCGAGCACCACATTGAGCTCCTGAAGCTCCTAGGAACCCAACGCCGCCGTCCGTTCACCTTGTCGTCCTCCGCAGCCTCGCCAGCGTCCACCCCAAGCTCCAACTGCCGCCTCGCCTTAACGCCAATGCTAACTCTGGCCATCTCCAGTTGAACTGATGCCACCGTTGCACGCTCGCCGCTTCTCTGATTCAAATGCGTCCTCTGTGCGCAAAATGGTCGCTAGAGACGCAATCTCGAGCCCCACCACCGTTCTTGTGGTCGCCGGAGTTGTACCGCCGGCGCGGCACCGCCTTTGGACTGTCCTGAGTCACTGACACGTGGGCCCGGCCTACCAGGAACGTCTTTAGCACTAACAAAAAGTGTAATATGTCACTCACACACGGCCCCCGTATTAGCATTTACTTAGTTTAAATAATACCCTATAAATTAACCCTTGTCACTAACCACTAGGCCCCACCTCCTAATTATAGTTAATTGAACTAATTAAAATGCTGACAAAACCCCGCTGACCAGTGGGTTCCATTGGTCAGGTTTGACCAGTCAACCTAACTGTTGACTGCTGACTCAACAGTCAATACCCCCCCCCCCCTTCAGTCACAATCCATATTTTACGATTTATGCATGTACTTCCGTTGGTTATCATGTCTATGTAAGCTTGTGTTCTCCTTTGTAATATTCGATTATGCGATGCAAAGAAAAATCAAGGATTACTATTCTTTGTACCTATGTAGTGTATTTTTCATTCCAGTAATAATAGTTAAAGTAGAGGCCAGATGTAGTGACATAGATGGTCGAAGGCTATTTGGGGCAGCCCCAAGCCCTACCTCGCTGGTGGTGCTCCTTGGTTGTTCAAGAAGGATCTCCTCAACGAGATAATAGATCCCTAAACTAACTTTACTTCTCCATTTCCGTAGCAAGCTTCGCTCCTTTTTTGATCAATTCATTTGTTGGCGCCACGAGGCTGCAGCACTCGACAGCGATCACAGGAGACACACTCGGAGAGGAGGAAGAAGAACACGGGGAATTTTTTCGGCGCACGAACGTCGGCCGCACGTACGGCTTTTCTGTATTTCACCTCGAGCTCTAACTCAATCTCCACAGCGATTACAGAGGGATGGAGAGGGTTTTATACCCACGAGCTCTGACACGTCGGGCCGCGCTCGAATATGCCCACCTACCACTCGTCATGCCCAGCGCGCTCCGGCTCTCGCACTCCGATCGCCGCGGCCATGTTGCGCGCCCGACGCGGTCCTCTCCCCCTGATCCCTCGTTAGCTAACCTACGCAGCCACGCACACACGTGCTGACTCGCACACTGATACGTCTCCAACGTATTTATAATTTTTGATTGCTCCATGCTATTATATATTCTGTTTTGGATGTTTAATGGGTTTATTTATACACTTTTATATTATTTTTGGGACTAACCTATTAACCGGAGGCCCAGCCCCAATTGCTGTTTTTTTTGCCTATTTCAGTGTTTCGCAGAAAAGGAATATCAAACGGAGTCCAAACGGAATGAAACCTTCGGGAGAGTTACTTTTGGAACAAACGTGATCCAGAGGACTTGGAGTGGACGTTAAGAAATAACCGAGGAGGCCACGAGGCAGGGGGCGCACCTACCCCCCTGGGCGCGCCCTCCACCCTCGTGGGCCCCTCGTGGCCCCCTGACCGACTTCTTTTGCCTATATATATATATCCATATACCCTAAAAACATCGGGAACAGAATAGATCGGGAGTTCCGCCGCTGCAAGCCTCTGTAGCCACCAAAAACCAATCGGGACCCTGTTCCGGCACCCTACCGGAGGGAGGATCCCTCACCGGTGGCCGTCTTCATCATCCCGGCGCTCTCCATGATGAGGAGGGAGTAGTTCAATCTCAGGGCTGAGGGTATGTGCCAGTAGCTATGTGTTTGATATCTCTCTCTCTCTCTCATGTTCTTGAGATGGTACGATCTTGATGTACCGCGAGCTTTGCTATTATAGTTGGATCTTATGATGTTTCTCCCCCTCTACTCTCTTGTAATGGATTGAGTTTTCACTTTGAAGTGATCTTATCGGATTGAGTCTTTAAGGATTTGAGAACACTTGATGTATGTCTTGCATGTGCTTATCTGTGGTGACAATGGGATATCACGTGATCCACTTGATGTATGTTTTGGTGATCAACTTGCGAGTTCCGTGAACTTATGCATAGGGGTTGGAACACGTTTTCTTCTTGACTCTCCGGTAGAAACTTTGGGGCACTCTTTGAAGTTCTATGTGTTTGTTGAATAGATGAATCTGAGATTGTTTGATGCATATCGTATAATCATACCCACGGGTACTTGAGGTGACATTGGAGTATCTAGGTGACATTAGGGTTTTGGTTGATTTGTATCTTAAGGTGTTATTGTAGTACAAACTCTATGATAGATTGAACGGAAAGAATAGCTTCGTGTTATTTTACTACGGACTCTTGAATAGATCGATCAGAAAGAATAACTTTGAGGTGATTTCGTACCCTACAATAATCTCTTCGTTTGTTCTCCTCTATTAGTGGCTTTGGAGTGACTCTTTGTTGCATGTTGAGGGGTAGTTATATGATCCAATTATGTTATTATTGTGAGAGAACTTGCACGAGTGAAAGTATGAACCCTAGGCCTTGTTTCAACGCATTGCAATACCGTTTACGCTCACTTTTATCGCTTGTTACCTTGCTGTTTTTTTATTTTCAGATTACAAAAACCTATATCTACCATCCACATTGCACTTTATCACCATCTCTTCGCCGAACTAGTGCACCTATACAATTTACCATTGTATTGGGTGTGTTGGGGACACAAGAGACCCTTTATTATTTGGTTCCAGGGTTGTTTGAGAGACACCATCTTCATCCTACGCCTCCCACGGATTGATAAACCTTAGGTCATCCATTTGACGGAAATTTGCTACTGTCCTACAAACCTCTACACTTGGAGGCCCGACAACGTCTACAAGAATAAGGTTGCGTAGTAGACATCACACACACATGCATACCTACACTCGGGCACACACGCACACACCCGAGCCCGCCACGGGCCGGACCTGACGCGACCAGGACATGCACACACACGCGCACGCTCTCAGCCCCGCCGTGGCTTATTTCCTACATTTCACCCCCTAAGCCATGGCCTAGAGGAGGCCGACGTCCTTGATGCCGACGTCCGCCAGCAACGCGCGCTCCGTTGCCGGCTCCCTCCGCGGCTGGGGGAAGTCCCGCTTGAAATGGCCGCACTCGCCGCACTTGTAGCGGCGCACGCGTCTGTTGCCGCCGTTGCTCGACGCCATGCTCCGCCCGTCGTCGTCGTCCCGAGCACCGCTCCCACGCGCGCCCTTCTGCGCTCCCGCGCCCGCCACTACGCCATGGTTAGGAGGAGATGATCACCCCCGCGCTCGCCGCCGTCTTGTCCATGGCGCCGCATCCGCTCATCAAACGCACGCAGCCGCCCGAGCGCCTCATCGAATGCCATCTCGTCGATGTTGCAGAACTGCTGAATGCCGGCGACGACGGGGAACAAGCGTTTGAGGACGGTGTCCAGGAGCTTCTTCACGTGCGCCGCATCGCCCAGCTTCTCCCCGAGGTTCGCGTATCGCGCTGTCAACGCAGGCAACCTCCCTGCATACGCGTCCAGCCCCTCGCCGTCCGCCATCTTCAAGCGATCGAACTCGCCACAGAGCGTCGCCAGCCGGGCTGCCCACACCCGATCGGCGCCGATGAACCTCACCTTCAGAGAGTCCCATACCTCTGTGGCGGTGAGCATGATCGCCACCGACAGCAGCACATCCTGCGGCAGCCCATCGAGGATCATCGCGCACGCCGTCTTGCACTTCTTCGCGTTCACCGCCGTGTTGCCCGCCGGCGCCACCGCCTCCCACAGCGTGTGGGCATCGAGGATCGCCTGCGCCTTGATCACCCACGCCATGTAGTTATCCGACGTGAGCATCGGCATCGACATCGACACCGAGCCCGCGCCTCCGCCGTGCGGCATAATTGCCATCGCCGTCGACGAGCTCCCTCGCCTCGCTCTGATACCAAATGTTGGCGCCACAGGCTGCGACACTCGACGGCGATCACCGAAGACACGCTCGGAGAGGAGGAAGAAGAACACAGAGAATTTTTTCGACGCACGAACGACCGCTATCGGTGTCAAAACCGGCAGATCTCGGGTAGGGGATCCCAAATTGTGCGTCTAAGGTCGATGGTAACAGGAGACAGGTGAAACAATGTTTACCCAGGTTCGGGCCCTCTCTATGGAGGTAATACCCTACTTCCTGCTTGATTGATTTTTATGAATATGAGTATTACAAGGGTTGATCTACCACGAGATCGTAATGGCTAAAACCCTAGAAGTCTAGCCTGTATGACTATGATTATGATGATTGTTATCTACGGACCTAGCCCTCCGGTTTATATTGACACCGGAGAGATCTAGGTTCAAGAAGGACCTCCTCAATGAGATAATAGATCCCTAAACTAACTTTACTTCTCCATTTCCGTAGCAAGCTTCGCTCCTTTTTTGATCAATTCGTTTGTTGGCGCCACGGGCTGCAGCACTCGACGGCGATCACATGAGACACACTCGGAGAGGAGGAAGAAGAACACGGAAAAATTTTCCGGCGCACGAACACCGGCCGCACGAACACCGGCTCTCCTCAGCGATTACACAGGGGCGGAGAGGGTTTTATACCCGTGAGCTCCGACACGCCGGGCCGCGCTCGAATATGCCCACCTACCACTCGCCACGTCCCACGTGCTCCGGCTCGCACGCTCCGATCGCGCAAGCAGACGATCACCGCGGCGATGCTGCGCGCCCGACGCGGTCCTCTCCGCCTGATCCCTTGTTAGGTAACCCACGCAGCCACACACACACGCGCGTTGACTCACACACCGATACGTCTCCAACGTATCTATAATTTTTGATTGCTCCATGCTATTATATATTCTGTTTTGGATGTTTCATGGGCTTATTTATACACTTTTATATTATTTTTGGGACTAACCTATTAACCGGAGGCCCGGCCCTAATTGATGTTTTTTTGCCTATTTCAGTGTTTCGCAGAAAAGGAATATCAAACGAAGTCCAAACGGAATGAAACCTTCTGGAGAGTTATTTTTGGAACAAACGTGATCGAGAGGACTTGGAGTGGACGTCAAGAAATCACCGAGGAGGCCACAAGGCAGGGGGCGCGCCTACCCCTCCTGGGCGCGCCCTCCACCCTCGTGGGCCCCTCATGGCTCCCCTGACTGACTTCTTTCGCCTATATATATCCATATACCCTAAAAACATCGGGGAACAGAATAGATCAGGAGTTCCGCCGCCGCAAGCCTCTATAGCAACCAAAAACCAATCGGGACCCTGTTCCGGCACCCAGCCGGAGGAGGGATCCCTTACCGGTGGCCATCTTCATCATCCCGGCACTCTCCATGACGTGGAGGGAGTAGTTCACCCTCGGGGCTGAAGGATGTACCAGTAGCTATGTGTTTGATCTCTCTCTCTCTCTCGTGTTCTTGAGATGGTACGATCTTGATGTACCGCGAGCTTTGCTATTATAGTTGGATCTTATGATGTTTGTCCCCCTCTACTCTCTTGTAATGGATTGATTTTTCCCTTTGAAGTGATCTTATTGGATTGAGTCTTTAAGGATTTGAGAACACTTGATGTATGTCTTGCATCTGCTTATCTGTGGTGACAATGGGATATCACGTGATCCACTTGATGTATGTTTTGGTGATCAACTTGCGAGTTCCGTGAACTTATGCATAGGGGTTGGCACACGTTTTCGTCTTGACTCTCCGGTAGAAACTTTGGGGCACTCTTTGAAGTTCTATGTGTTGGTTGAATATATGAATCTGAGATTGTTTGATGCATATCGTATAATCATACCCACGGATACTTGAGGTGACATTGGAGTATCTAGGTGACATTAGGGTTTTGGTTGATTTCTATCTTAAGGTGTTATTCTAGTACGAACTCTATGATAGATTGAACGGAAAGAATATCTTCGTGTTATTTTACTACAGACTCTTGAATAGGTCGATCAGAAAGAATAACTTTGAGCTGGTTTCGTACCTACAATAATCTCTTCGTTTATTCTTCTCTATTAGTGACTTTGGAGTGACTCTTTGTTGCATGTTGAGGGGTAGTTATATGATACAATTATGTTATTATTGTTGAGAGAACTTGCACTAGTGAAAGTATGAACCCTAGGCCTTGTTTCAACGCATTGCAATACCATTTACGCTCACTTTTATCGCCTGTTACCTTGCTGTTTTTATATTTTCAGATTACAAAAACCTATATCTACCATCCATATTGCACTTGTATCACCATCTCTTCGCCGAACTAGTGCACCTATACAATTTACCATTGTATTGGGTGTGTTGGGGACACAAGAGACTCTTTATTATTTGGTTGTCGGGTTGTTTGAGAGAGACCATCTTCATCCTACGCCTCCCACGGATTGATAAACCATAGGTCATCCACTTGAGGGAAATTTGCTACTGTCCTACAAATCTCTGCACTTGGTGGCCCAACAACGTCTACAAGAAGAATGTTGCCGATACGTCTTCGTCGTATCTACTTTTCCAAACACTTTTGCCCTTGTTTTGGACTCTAACTTGCATGATTTGAATGGAACTAATCCGGACTGACACTGTTTTCAGCAGAATTGCCATGATGTTGTTTTATGTGTAGATAACAAAAGTTCTCGGAATGACCTGAAACTACACGGAACATCTAGTTAAAAATAATAAAAAATCCTTGCCAAAGATGAAGACCAGGGGGCCCACATCCTGTCCATGAGGGTGGGGGGCGCCCCCCCTAGGGCGCGCCCCCTACCTCGTGGGCCCCCTGGAGCTCCTCCGACGCCAACTCCAACTCTATATATTTGCTTTCAGGAAGAAAAAAATAGAGGAGAAGAAATCATCATGTTTTACGATACGGAGCTGCCGCCAAGCCGTAGAACCTCTCAGGAGGGCTGATCTGTAGTCCGTTCGGGGCTCCAAAGAGGGGGATTCGTCACCATCATCATCATCAACCATCCTCCATCACCAATTTCATGATGCTCACCGCCGTGCGTGAGTAATTCCATTGTAGGCTTGCTGGACGGTGATGGGTTGGATGAGATCTATCATGTAATCGAGTTAGTTTTGTTAGGGTTTGATCTCTAGTATCCACTATGTTCTGAGATTGATGTTGCTATGACTTTTCTATGCTTAATGCTTGTCACTAGGGCCCGAGTGCCATGATTTCAGATCTGAACCTATTATGTTTTCATGAATATATGTGAGTTCTTGATCCTATCTTGCAAGTCTATAGTCACCTACTATGTGTTATGATCCGGCAACCCCGAAGTGACAGTAATCGGGACCACTCCTGGTGATGACCGTAGTTTGAGGAGTTCATGTATTCACTATGTGCTAATGCTTTGTTCCGGTTCTCTATTAAAAGGAGGCCTTAATATCCCTTAGTTTCCATTAGGACCCCGCTGCCACGAGAGGGTAGGACAAAAGATGTCATGCAAGTTCTTTTCCATAAGCACGTATGACTATATTCGGAATACATGCCTACATTACATTGATGAATTGGGGCTGGTTCTGTGTCACCCTATGTTATGACTGTTACATGATGAACCGCATCCAGCATAATTATCCATCACCGATTCAATACCTATGAGTTTTCCATCTACTGGTTTACGCTTATTTACTTTCCCATTGCTACTGTTACAATCACTACAAAATACCAAAAATATTACTTTTGCTTTCATTACTGTTTTGTTACCGTTACCACTACTATCATATTAGTTTGCTACTAAACACTTTGCTGCAGATATTAAGTTATCCTGGTGTGGTTGAATTGACAACTCAGCTGCTAATACTTGAGAATATTCTTTGGCTCCCCTTGTGTCGAATCAACAAATTTGGGTTGAACACTCTACCCTCGAAAGCTGTTGCGATCCCCTACACTTGTGGGTTATCAGTTGCGTAGTAGACATCACAAACACACGTACACCTACACTCGGGCACACACGCACACACCCAAGCCCGCCACGGGCCGGACCTGACGCGACCAGGATATGCACACACGCGCGCACGCTCTTAGCCCCGCCACGGCCTAGAGGAGGCCGGCGTCCTCGACGCCGATGTACGCCAGCAATGCGCGCTCCGTTGCCAGCTCCCTCCGCAGCTGGGGGCAGTCCCGCTTGAAATGGCCGCGCTCTCCGCACTTGTAGCGACGCACGCGTCTGTTGCCGCCGTTTCCCAATGCCATGCTCCGCCCGTCGTCGTCGTCGTCCTGAGCGCCGCTCCCGCGCGCGCCCTTCTGCGCTCCCGCGCCCACCACTACGCCATGGTTAGGAGGAGATGATCACCCCCGCGCTCGCCGCCGTCTTGTCCATGGCGCTGCGCCCGCTCATCAAACGCACGCAGCCACCCGAGCGCCTCGTCGAATGCCATCTCGTCGATGTTGCAGAACTGCTGAATGCCGGTGACAACGGGGAACAAGCATTCGGGAAACGGTGTCCAGGAGCTTCTTCACGTGCGCCGCGTCGCCCAGCTTCTCCCCGAGGTTCGCGTATCGCGCCGTCATCGCAGCCAACCTCCCTGCATACGCATCCAGCCCCTCGCCGTCCGCCATCTTCAAGCGATCGAACTCGCCGCGGAGCGTCGCCAGCCGGGCCTCCCGCACCCGATCGGCGCCGATGAACCTCACCTTCAGAGAGTCCCATACCTCAGTGGCGGTGAGCTTCATCGCCACCGACAGTAGCGCATCCTGTGGCAGCCCACCGAGGATCATCCCGCACACCGTCTTGCACTTCTTTGCGTTCACCACCGCGTTGCCCGCCGGCGCCACCGCCTCCCACAGCGTGTGGGCATCGAGGATCGCCTGCGCCTTGATCGCCCACACCATGTAGTTGTCCACGTGAGCATCGGCATCGCCATCGACGCCGAGCCCGTGCCTCCGCCGTGCGGCATAATTGCCATCGCCGTCGATGAGCTCCCTCACCTCGCTCTGATACCAAATGTTGGTGCCACAGGCTGCGACACTCGACGGCGATCACTGAAGACACGCTTAGAGAGGAGGAAGAAGAACACAGAGAATTTTTCCGGCGCACGAACGCCCGCCGTCGGTGTCAAAACCGGCGGATCTTGGGTAGGGGGTCCCGAACTGTGCATCTAAGGTCGATGGTAACAGGAGACAGGGGACACAATGTTTACCCAGGTTCGGGCCCTCTCTATGGAGGTAATACCCTACATCCTGCTTGATTGATCTTGATGAATATGAGTATTACAAGAGTTGATCTACCACGAGATCGTAATGGCTAAAACCCTAGAAGTCTAGCCTATATGACTATGATTATGATGATTGTTATCTACGGACCTAGCCCTCCGGTTTATATAGAAACCGGAGGGATCTAGGGTTACAAGGTCAAATACAGAGAAAGGAATCTTCATATTCGATCGCCAAGCTTGGCTTCCACGCCAAGGAGAGTCCCATCCGGACACGGGTAGAGTCTTCGGTCTTTGTATCTTCACAGACCATCAGTCCGGCCCATGGCTAACAGGCCGGGCGCCCGAGGACCCCTTAGTCCAGGACTCCCTCAGTAGCCCCCGAACCAGACTTCAATGACGAGGTGTTCGGCGCGTAGATTGTCTTTTGCATTGCAAGGCGGGTTCCTCCTCCAATGACTTCAAAGTGATGTATTCGTTCTTCCATTTAATGTCGTACCCCTCGGCTTCTATGTATCAACAACTTCAGCTTCCACGTGTCAAGCGAATGCGACAGATCAGGGTATTTTTGCACATAACACCCCAGCCATGCGAGGAAGAGCGTCTATTTAAAGAGATTGGATCTCAGATCCATTCGGCACCACGCGGAAAAATCCTCAGAGATTGCTAGGAAAGACCACTCCAACGTGGCTAGCACTCCCAGCTCCACCTCCCGTCCCTGCGGCCCAGAAAAAGGTGAGTGGGAGAGGTTCTCTGTATCCCATGGTCAGCTGGAGAAGCTGCAAACACAGGGATTTCTTCCTCCTGCGGATTTGGTCCCTGTTCGAGCAGGATTGACCTCCTTCAATGGCGGGGCTCAGGCTAAAAATTTCCCCAATCCATCTAGGGGGAATGAGTGTGCTTCGTCCCTTATCTGCAAAGAGGTGTCGGATTTCCAATTCATACATTCCTCCGAGGGCTTCTGGAGTACTATGGCCTCCAACTGCACAACTTCACTCCGGCCTCCATCTTGCATATCACGGGTTACGTCGCCCTTTGCGAGCTATTACTGGGTTGTGAGGCCCACTTTGAATTGTGGAGAAAGTTATTCTGTCTCGTCCCGCGCAACCACGAGGGATCAGTATTTGAAGTGGGCGGAGCCGAAATATGGCGCATCGCTGAGACCGGATACCTTTCCGATACACCAAAGAAGGCATCCGAACAGTGGCCTTCCAAATGCTTCTATATTAACGACGTCGCACTTCCAGACCCAGTTCGGAGGGGTCTTCCTGAGTTCACAAGATTTCCTTTGAAGAAACACCACAGCTGGCGCCCTCGGAGCCTCGAGGAGGAAGATGGTGCAGAAGTTCATCAACTCATGAGCAAGATAAGGACGCTCGCTCAGTTTGGCTTATCAATAGTCGAAGTAATGGCAACCTCCATAGTACGGGGGATTCAGCCACTCCAACACAGAGGGCTGCCCATGTGGCACTACAATGGGGAGGATGACGCCTCCTGCTGCGGCAGGAAGGGTCCGGACACCCCTGCCGCTCTGGCGAAAATATTGGCCGAACTGTTCAAAGGGGAGGAAGAGGAATTTCTGCGTATCAAGTGCAGAGATGGATTTTCCATGTACAGTCCTCCTAGCCGGGTAAGTCCCAACTCCTCTCCTCTATGCACTCCACACCCTGAGCTACTTTCAATGACTATTAATATGTCCATTTATAACAACACTGGCAAAAGATTTCCGAGGGGCTTCACAGCTCCGCTCCGCAGCCCGAGGGCCACAATCGGGACCTTGACCCCGGATTCGAAGAGGATCCGGATATATTCGTGGTGCTTGAGGATGGGGTGTTTTACCAGGCGAGCTACGACGGCACAGAAGTGGCCATCATCGCTGATTATCCCGGTCTTCTCCCTGCTTCACACGTAAGTAATAAGGAGACATCTCATCCGAAAGAGTTCTCTCAGTCTGCCTCACCCCCGCACCGTCCTGTGCTCAAAAGGGGAGGCGTTCAGCGCGCCACACTGCCCCAGGGGCATCTCCAAAGAGAGCGGCCCCCACGCCGGGCAAGCCTTCGAAGAGGAAGGCAAACAAAGATACGGTCGAGCCTTCATCGAAGAGGTATGTGATACGTCCATTTTGCATCATGCTTTTATATCAATATTTATTGCATTATGGACTGTTATTTCACTTTATGTCAGAATACTTATGGCTATTCTCTCTTATTTTACAAGGTTTACATAAAGAGGGAGAATGCCGGCAGCTTGAATTCTGGTCTAGAAAAGGAGCAAATATTAGAGACCTATTCTGCGCAACTCCAAAAGTCCTGAAACTCCACAGAACGTCTTAAAAGAAATAAAGAAAAATCCACGCCAAAGATGAAGGCCAGGGGGCCCACACCCTGCTCACGAGGGTGGGGGCGCCCCCCCCCCCCCAAGGCGCGCCCCCTATCTCGTCGGCCCCCTAGTGGTTCTCCGATGCCCATCTTCTCCTATATGAGGTCTTTCGATGAGAAACAAATAGGAAGGAACTTTTCAGGACGAGACTCCGCCGCCACGAGGCGAAACCTTGGCGGATCCAATCTAGAGCTCCGGCAGAGCTATTCTGCTGGGGATACTTCCCTCCCGGAGGGGGAAATCATCACCATCGTCATCACCAACGCTCCTCTCATCGGGAGAGGGCAATCTCCATCAACATCTTCACCAGCACCATCTCATCTCCAAACCCTAGTTCATATCTTGCATCCAATTCTATATGCATATTATTACCCCTCTTATTATGAACATAAATATGCTTTGTGAGTAATTACGTTCGTTCCCGAGGACAAGGGAGAAGTCTTGCTATGAGTAGTCATGTGAATTTGGTATTCGTTTGATATTTTGATAAGATGTATGTTGTCTAGCCTCTAGTGGTGTTATGTGAACGTCGACTACATAATACTTCACAATTATTTGGGCCTAGAGGAAGGCATTGGGAAGTAATAAGTAGATGATGGGTTGCTAGAGTGACAGAAGCTTAAACCCTAGTTTATGCGTTGCTTCGTAAGGGGCTGATTTGGATCCATATGTTTCATGCTATGGTTAGGTTTACCTTAATACTTTTGTTGTAGTTGCGGATGCTTGCAATAGAGGTTAATCATAAGTGGGATGCTTGTTCAAGTAATAACAACACCCAAGCACCGGTCCACCCACATATCAAATTATCAAAGTATCGAATGCGAATCATATGAATGTGATGAAAAATAGCTTGACGATATTCCCATGTGTCCTCGGGAGCGCTTTTCCTATTATAAGAGTTTGTTCCGGCTTGTCCTTTGCTACAAAAGGATTGGGCCACCTTGCTGCACTTTATCTACTTTTTTTACTTGTTGCTCGATACAATTTATCCTATCACAAAACTATCTGTTACCACTTATTTCAGTACATGCAGAGAATACCTTGCTGAAAACCGCTTATCATTTCCTTCTGCTCGTCGTTGGGTTCGACACTCTTACTTATCGAAAGTACTACGATATATCCCCTATACTTGTGGGTCATCAAGACTCTTTTTTGGCACCGTTGTTGGGGAGTGTAGTGCCTTTGGTAAGTGGAATTTGGTAAGGAAAAATTTATATAGTGTGCTGAAATTTACTGTCACTTGTTACTATGGAAAGTAATTCTCTGAGGGACTTGTTCGGGGTATCTTCACCCCGTCCAGTAGAGCAAAGAGTTGCTCCTCAACCTACTGAACCTATTGAAAATGAAACTCCTTTTGAATTTCCTGCGGCTATGATGGAAAAACTGCTAGCTAACCCTTTTACAGGAGATGGAACAAAGCATCCCGATGAGCACTTAATATATGTGGATGAAGTTTGTGGATTATTTAAGCTTGCAGGTATACCCGATGATGTTGCTAAGAAGAAGGTCTTCCCTTTATCTTTGAAGGGAGACGCATTGATATGGTATAGGCTATGTGATGATATGAGATTCTGGAACTATAAAAGATTGAAGTTGGAATTTCATCAAAAGTATTACCCTATGCATCTTGTTCATCGTGATCGCAATTACATATATAATTTCTGGCCTCGCGAAGGAGAAAGCATCGCTCAAGCTTGGGGGGGGGGGCTTAAATCAATGTTATATTCATGCCCCAATCATGAGCTCCCGAGAGAAATAATTATGCAAAGTTTTTATGCTCAGCTTTCTGAAAACAACGCAACATGCTCGATACTTCTTGTGCTGGCTCTTTTATGATGAAGACTGTTAAATTCAGATGGAATTTATTGGATAGAATTAAACGCAACTCTGAAGATTGGGACCTCGAAGAAGGTAAGGAGTCAGGTATGACACCTAAGTTTGATTGTGTTAAATCTTCCATGGATACCGATATTTTCCGTAAGATTAGCACTAAATATGGACTTGACTCTGAGATAGTAGCTTCTTTCTGTGAATCTTTTGCTACTTATGTTGATCTCCCTAAGGAGAAGTGGTTTAAATATCATCCTCCCATAGAAGTAAAAGTAGCTGCATCTATTAAAGTTGAAGAAAAGACGGTCACTTATAATGATCCTATTGTTCCTACTTCTTATATGGAGAAACCACATTTCCCTGTTAGAATAAAGGATCACGCTAAAGCTTCAACTATTGTTCGTAAAAGCAATATTAGAACTTATACACCTCCTGAGAAAGTTAAAGTAGAACCTAATATTGCTATAGTTAAAGATCTCTTGTTTGATAATATTGATGGGCATGTTATTCAGTTCGAAGGTGAAACTGCTAGAATTGCCAAACCTTGTGATAAGGATAAACATAGACCTGTAGTAGGCGTGCCTGTTATTTCTGTTAAAATAGGAGATCATTGTTATCATGGCTTATGTGATATGGGTGCTAGTGCTAGCGTTATACCTCATGACTTATACAAAGAAATTAAGAATGAAATTGCACCTCTTGAGTTAGAAGATATTGATGTTACTATTAAACTTGCCAATAGAGATACTATTGCACCAATTGGAATTGTTAGAGATGTTAAAGTCTTGTGTGGGAAAACTAAATATCCTGCTGATTTTCTTGTTCTTGGTTCCCCACAAGATAGCTTTTGTCCAATTATATTTGGTAGACCCTTCTTAAATACTATCAATGCTACCATAGACTGCACTAAGAATATTGTTACTGTTGGCTTGGATGATATGGTTCATGAGTTTAATTTCTCTAAATTTAGTAAACAACATCGTGAGGAAGAATTACCTAGTAAGGATGAAATTATTGGTCTTGCTTCTATTGCCGTGCCTCCTAGTGATCCTTTACAACACTATTTGCTAGACCATGAAAATGATATGTTCATGAATGAAAGAAGGGAAATAGATGAGCTATTCTTTAAACAGGAACCTGTTCTGAAACACAATTTGCCTGTTGAAATTTTAGGGGATCCTCCTCCACCCAAGGGTGATCCCGTGTTTGAGCTTAAACCTTTGCCTGATAATCTCAAATATGCTTATCTTGATGAAAAGAAGATGTATCCTGTTATTATTAGTGCTAACCTTTCAGAGCATGATGAAGAAAGATTATTGAAAACTCTGAAGAAGCATCGTGCTGCTATTGGATATACTCTTGATGATCTTAAGGGCATTAGTCCCACTCTATGCCAACATAAAATAAATTTGGAAGCAGATGCCAAACCAGTTCGTGATCCTCAACGACGTCTGAATCCTAAAATGAAAGAAGTGGTAAGAAAAGAAATACTAAAGCTTCTGGAGGCAGGTATAATCTATCCCGTTGCTGATAGTGAGTGGGTATGTCCTGTCCATTGTGTCCCTAAGAAGGGAGGTGTTACTGTTGTTCCTAATGATAATGATGAATTGATTCCACAAAGAATTATCACAGGTTATAGGATGGTAATTGATTTCCACAAATTAAATAAAGCTACTAAGAAAGATCATTACCCCTTACCTTTTATTGATCAAATGCTAGAAAGATTATGCAAACATACACACTATTACTTTCTAGATGGTTATTATGGTTTCTCTCAAATACCTGTGCCGGCTAAAGATCAATCAAACACTACTTTTACATTCCCTTTTGGTACTTTTGCTTATAGACGTATGCCTTTTGGTTTATGTAATGCACCTGCTACCTTTCAAAGATGCATGATGGCTATATTCTGTGACTTTTGTGAAAAGATTTGTGAGGTTTTCATGGACGACTTTTCCGTCTATGGTTCCTCTTTTGATGATTGCTTGAGCAATCTTAATCGAGTTTTGCAGAGATGTGAAGAAACTAATCTTGTCTTGAATTGGGAAAAGTGCCACTTTATGGTTAATGAAGGTATTGTCTTGGGGCATAAAGTTTCTGAAAGAGGTATTGAAGTTGATAAAGCCAAGGTTGATGCTATTGAAAAAATGCCATGTCCCAAGGACATCAAAGGTATAAGAAGTTTCCTTGGTCACGCCGGATTTTACAGGAGGTTCATTAAGGACTTCTCAAAAATTTCTCGGCCTCTGACTAATTTACTGCAAAAAGATATACCATTTGTCTTTGATGATGATTGTGTAGAAGCATTTGAAATACTTAAGAAAGCATTAGTCTCTGCACCTGTTGTTCAGCCACCCGATTGGAATTTACCCTTTGAAATTATGTGTGATGCTAGTGATTATGTTGTAGGTGCTGTTCTAGGGCAAAGAGTTGATAAGAAATTAAATGTTATTCATTATGCCAGTAAGACTCTAGACAATGCTCAAAGAAATTATGGTATTACTGAAAAAGAACTTTTAGCAATTGTATTTGCTTGTGATAAGTTCAGATCTTATATTGTTGATTCTAAAGTAACTATTCAAACAGATCATGCTGCTATTAAATATCTTATGGAAAAGAAAGATGCTAAACCTAGACTTATTAGATGGGTTCTCTTGCTACAAGAATTTGATTTGCATATTGTTGATAGAAAGGGAGCTGAGAACCCCGTTGCAGACAACTTGTCTAGGTTAGAAAATATTCTTGATGACCCACTACCTATTAATGATGACTTTCCTGATGAGCAATTAAATGCTATAAGTACTTCTCGTAGTACTCCATGGTATGCTGATTATGCTAATTATATTGTTGCTAAGTTTATACCACCTAGCTTCACATACCAGCAAAAGAAAAAGCTCTTCTATGACTTGAGACATTACTTTTGGGATGACCCACATCTTTATAAAGAAGGAGTAGATGGTGTTATTAGACGTTGTGTACCTGAGCATGAACAGGAACATATCCTACGCAAGTGTCATTCCGGGTCTTATGGAGGACACCACGTTGGAGATAGAACTGCACATAAGGTATTGCAATCTGGTTTTTATTGGCCTACTCTCTTCAAGGATGCCCGTAAGTTTGTCTTGTCTTGTGATGAATGTCAAAGAATTGGTAATATTAGTAGACGTCAAGAAATGCCTATGAATTATTCACTTTTTATTGAACCGTTTGATGTTTGGGGCTTTGATTATATGGGACCTTTTCCTGCCTCTAATGGATACACACATATTTTAGTTGCTGTTGATTACGTTACTAAGTGGGTAGAAGCTATTCCAACTAGTAGTGCTGATCATAACACTTCTATTAAAATTCTTAAAGAAGTTATTTTTCCGAGGTTTGGAGTCCCTAGATATTTAATGACTGATGGTGGTTCACACTTTATTCATGGTGCTTTCCGTAAAATGCTTGCTAAATATGATGTTAATCATAGAATTGCATCCCCTTATCACCCACAGTCTAGTGGTCAAGTAGAGTTGAGCAATAGAGAGCTCAAATTAATTTTGCAGAAGACTGTTAATAGGTCTAGAAAGAATTGGTCTAAGAAACTTGATGATGCATTATGGGCTTATAGAACTGCATACAAAAATCCTATGGGTATGTCCCCGTATAAAATGGTTTATGGAAAAGCATGTCATTTACCTCTCGAACTAGAACATAGGGCATATTGGGCTATTAAAGAACTCAACTATGATTTTAAACTTGCCAGTGAGAAGAGGTTATTTGATATTAGCTCACTTGATGAATGGAGAACCCAAGCTTATGAAAATGCCAAGTTGTTTAAAGAAAAAGTTAAAAGATGGCATGACAAAAGGATACAAAAGCGTGAGTTTAATGTAGGTGATTATGTATTGCTATACAACTCCCGTTTAAGATTTTTTGCAGGAAAACTTATCTCTAAATGGGAAGGCCCCTACATCATCGAGGAGGTCTATCGTTCCGGTGCCATAAAAATCAACAACTTCGAGGGCACAAATCCGAAGGTGGTAAATGGTCAAAGAATTAAACATTATATCTCAGGTAATCCCATAAATGTTGAAACCAATATTATTGAAACCATAACCCCGGAGGAATACATAAGGGACACTTTCTGGAACGTTTCAGACTACGAAAAGGAATAGGTATGTGGTACGGTAAGTAAACCGACTCCAAAACAATTTTTAAGGCAATATTTCTTCGTTTTGGAATATTTAGAAAAATATAAAAATAAGTAGCAGTCCGGGAAGGACACGAGGGCCCCACGAGGGTGGTGGGTGCGCCCTACCCCCCTGGGCGCGCCCCCTACCTCGTGAGCGCCTCGTGTGCCCTCCGGACTTCTTTTCTTGCACGATATGTATTTTGGTCAATAAAAATTCATTATATAACCTCCCGAAGGTTTTGACTTCCGTATCACGCAAATTTCCTCTGTTTTTGTTTTCGAGCTGTTGCTGCTGCAGATTAGAGCAAGATGTCTTCTCAAGAGTCAATCGGGGAGAGCCGGGTATCTAATCCGGCACCGGAACCAAGGGCAAACAGCGACGCTGACCACTTTGGGCCAGTAACGGAGGAAGAGATGCAGGCTGACTTAATGAGAGTAGATGCCATGGAGGATCAAGAAGTTACCTCTCGCCTCCGAGCTGGGTTCACGATGGGGCAACTGCAGAGCTCAGCTATTCCAAACTCGGTTATCCCTTCTAATGTTAGATTTCTTTCTTATGAAAATATGAAGAGAAGTGTCACTTGTTCTCCCGCAGCGATGCAACACCCTTGGGTGCAAGGAGCTTTAGCTGTCATAGGAAAGCTTCGTAAGGAAATAATGGATCTCAAACAGCAAGTCAATAAGCTCAAGGAGGAGAACCGCATCCTGAGGGGAATCATCGCCAAGAATATTACACCGACAACAAAAAAGGAGACATAACCAGATGGGTATGGGCACCCCCCTTGGCAACTGCCAAGCTTGGGGGAGGTGCCCAGGTATCGTATCACAATCACAACTCCTATTTTACCGATTTTCTTAGTTTGATCCTATTAGTAGTATCTTGATCTATTAGAATAAAGTTTGTGGCATTATCTAGTTTTGAGTTTTGCTTTATGATCTCTCTATGTAATCGAGTCCGTGAGTTATATATAATAAAGATTAGTGTTGAGTCAAGGGCTTGATTATTTTGCCATGATCTTGGTGAATAAAAGAAAAGAGAAAAAGAATAAAAAGAAACAAAAGGGTTCATATTGATCTTATTGAGAGTAATGACTTCACATAGAAAGAGTATGATGATTAAAAGTTGTTGGGAATTGGCAGACATAGCTTTGGTCATTGTTGCAATTAATAGGAAGTCATAAGGAAAGAGAGGTTTTCACATATAGATATATTATCATTGACATCTTTTATGATTGGGAGAACTTATTAAAATATGACATGCTAAAGAGTTGATGTTGGACAAGGAAGACAACGTAATGAGTTATGTCTTTCTTATATCTGAGATAAAGTATGTTGTCATGGTTCCCCTAACTTGTTGATCTTGCCTTTCCCCCTCATGCTAGCCAAATTCTCAGCACCAAGTAGAAATACTACTTGTGCTTCCAAATATCCCTAAACCAGTTTTGCCATGAGAGTCCACCATATCTACCTATGGATTGAGTAAGATCCTTCAAGTAAGTTGTCATCGGTGCAAAGCAATAAAAATTGCTCTAAATATCCTTGTTCAAGAATTCATCCGATTAACCAGTTAACTTGCCGATTAATCCCTACTCATAGGGTCACCGAGTAGCCGATAAACCAAAAAATCGTCCGATTAATTGATTAAATGGCCGATTAACTTGCCGATTAGCCGATTAATCCCCTACTCACTAGCCAACCGAGCAGCTACCAGTTAATGATTTCCTCAACAATGCTAAATATGTATGATTGATTGGTGTGGGAGAAATAAGCTTTATACGATCTTGTGATGTGGAAGTAATAAAAGTGATGGACTGCATAATAAAGGTTCATATCACAAGGGGCAATATAAAGTGACATTCTTTCACATTGAGATTTTATATATCCAACCATAAAAGCGCATGGCAACCTCTGCTTCCCTCTGCGAAGGGCCTATCCTTTATTATTATCTCCTACCTTATGCAAGAGTCATGGTGATCTTCACCTTTCCTTTTTGATTTTATCCTTTGGCAAGCTCAGCATGTTGGAAAGAACATGATATATATATCTAATTGGATGTAGGGGAGCATGAACTATTATTGTTGACATTACCCTTGAGGTAAAAGGTTGTGGGGCAAAACTATAAGCCCCTATTTTTCTCTGTGTCTGATTAAAGCTCCGTAACCACAAGTATTGCGTGAGTGTTATCAATTATGGGAGACTAAATGATAGTTGAGTATGTGGACTTGCTTTTTAGCTCTGACATAGACTCTTTCCGATGTTATGATAAATTGCAATTGCTTCAATGACTGAGATTATAGTTTGTTGGAGCCCAATAAGGTTTATGATTCATACTTTTTGCATTGTGAATAGATCATCACTTGAACATAAGTAATCATATGACAAAATCTATATATGTTGTTGTTATAAGAATAATCATGATGCCTTCATGTCCGTATTTTATTTTTATCGATGCCTCTACCTCTAAACATGAGGACATATTTATTGTTATCGGCATTTCGCTTGAGGACAAGCGAGGTCTAAGCTTGGGGGAGTTGATACGTCCATTTTTCATCATGCTTTTATATCGATATTTATTGAATTATGGACTATTATTTCACTTTATGTCATAATACTTATGGCTATTCTCTCTTATTTTACAAGGTTTACATAAAGAGGGAGAATGCCGACAGCTGGAATTCTGGTCTGGAAAAGGAGCAAATATTAGAGACCTATTCTACGCAACTCCAAAAGTCCTGAAACTCCACGGAACGTCTTAAAAGAAACAAAGAAAAATCCACGCCAAAGATGAAGGCCAGGGGGCCCACACCCGGCTCACGAGGGTGGGGGGCGCCCCCTCCCCCTAGGGTGCGCCCCCCAATCTCGTGGGCCCCCTGGTGGCTCTCCAATGCCCATCTTCTCCTATATGAGGTCTTTCGATGAGAAAAAAATAGGAAGGAACTTTTCGGGACGAGACTCCGCCGCCACGGGGCGAAACCTTGGCGGATCCAATCTAGAGCTCCGGCAGAGCTGTTCTGCCGGGGATACTTCCATCCCAGAGGGGGAAATCATCACCATCGTCATCACCAATGCTCCTCTCATCGGGAGAGGGCAATCTCCATCAACATCTTCACCAGCACCATCTCATCTCCAAACCCTAGTTCATCTCTTGCATCCAATTCTTGTCAAAGTAAGGGATTGGTGCTAGTAGGTTGCTAGTAGTGTTGATTACTCCTTGTAGTTGATGCTAGTTGGTTTAATTGGTGGAAGATCATATGTTCAGATCCTATATGCATATTATTACCCCTCTGATTATGAACATGAATATGCTTTGTGAGTAATTACGTTCGTTCCTGGGGACAAGGGAGAAGTCTTGCTATGAGTAGTCATGTGAATTTTGTATTCGTTTGATATTTTGATAAGATGTATGTTGTCTAGCCTCTAGTGGTGTTATGTGAACGTCGACTACATAACACTTCACCATTATTTGGGCCTAGAGGAAGGCATTGGGAAGTAATAAGTAGATGATGGGTTGCTAGAGTGACAGAAGCTTAAACCCTAGTTTATGCGTTGCTTCGTAAGGGGCTGATTCGGATCCATATGTTTCATGATATGGTTAGGTTTACCTTAATACTTTTGTTGTAGTTGCGGATGCTTGCAATAGAGGTTAGTCATAAGTGGGATGCTTGTTCAAGTAATAACAGCACCCAAGCACCAGTCCACCCACATATCAAATTATCAAAGTATCGAACGCGAATCATATGAACGTGATGAAAACTAGCTTGACGATATTCCCATGTGTCCTCGGGAGCGCTTTTCCTATTATAAGAGTTTGTTCTGGCTTGTCCTTTGCTACAAAAGGATTGGGCCACCTTGCTGCACTTTATTTACTTTTGTTATTTATTGCTCGTTACAATTTATCCTATCACAAAACTATCTGTTACCACTTATTTCAGTACTTGCAGAGAATACCTTGCTGAAAACCGCTTATCATTTCCTTCTGCTCGTCGTTGGGTTCGACACTCTTACTTATCGAAAGGACTACGATAGATCCCCTATACTTGTGGGTCATCAGTATGGATTTGCAAATATGTCCTTCAGCAGTCGCATCCAATTGTGACTTTTATGTTTACCTTGTATCGGGAAAAGAGTGTGCCGGACTATGTCCAGGGGTCCGGCCGGTCATACTTGTTGGGGAATGTAGTAATTTCAAAAAAAATCCTACGCACACGCAAGATCATGGTGATGCATAGCAACGAGTGAAGAGAGTGTTGTCTATGTACCCTCGTAGACCGAAAGCGGAAGCGTTAGCACAACGCGGTTGATGTAGTCGTACGTCTTCACGGCCCGACCGATCAAGCACCGAAACTACGTCACCTCCGAGTTCTAGCACACGTTCAGCTCGATGACGATCCCCGGACTCCGATCCAGCAGAATGTCGGGGAAGAGTTCCATCAGCACGACGGCGTGGTGACGATCTTGATGTTCTACCGTCGTAGGGCTTCGCCTAAGCACCGCTACAATATTATCGAGGATTATGGTGAAAGGGGGCACCGCACACGGCTAAAAGATTAATGATCAATTGTTGTGTCTTTGGGGTGCCCCCCTGCACCCGTATATAAAGGAGCAAGGGAGGAGGAGGCCGGCCCTAGGAGGGGGCGTGCCAAGTGTGGAGTCCTACTAGGACTCCCTAGTCCTAGTAGGATTCCACCTCCCATATGGAATAGGAAAAGAGGAAGGGAAAAGGAGAAGGAAGGAAGGGGGCGCCCCCCTTCCCTAGTCCAATTCGGACCAGACCAAGGGGAGGGGTGCGGCCACCCTTGAGGCCCTTTTCCTTCTTTCCCGTATGGCCCAATAGGGTCCATACGTATTCCCGTAACTCTCCGGTACTCCGAAAAATACTCGAATCACTCGGAACCTTTCCGATGTCCGAATATAGTCGTCCAATATATCGATCTTTACCTCTCCACCATTTTGAGACTCCTCGTCATGTCCCCGATCTCATCCGGGACTCCGAACTCCTTCGGTACATCAAAAATCATAAACTCATACTATAACTATCATCAAAATCTTAAGCGTGCGGACACTACGGGTTCGAGAACAATGTAGACATGACCGAGACACGTCTCCGGTCAATAACCAATAGCGGAACCTGGATGCTCATATTGGCTCCCACATATTCTACGAAGATCTTTATCGGTCAGACCGCATAACAACATATGTTGTTCCCTTTGTCATCGGTATGTTACTTGACCGAGATTCGATCGTCAGTATCTCAATACCTAGTTCAATCTCGTTACCGGCAATTATCTTTACTCGTTCTGTAATACATCATCCTGCAACTAACTCATTAGTTGCAATGCTTGCAAGGCTTAAGTGATGTGCATTACCAAGAGGGCCCAGAGATACCTCTCCGACAATCGGAGTGACAAATCCTAATCTCGAAATACGCCAACCCAACAAGTACCTTTGGAGACACCTGTAAAGCACCTTTATAATCACCCAGTTACGTTGTGACGTTTGGTAGTAGACAAAGTGTTCCTCCGGTAAACGGGAGTTGCATAATCTCATAGTCATAGGAACATGTATAAGTCATGAAGAAAGCAATAGCAACAAACTAAACGATCAAGTGCTAAGCTAACGGAATGGGTCAAGTCAATCACATCATTCACCTAATGATGTGATCACGTTAATCAAATGACAACTCGTGTCTATGGCTAGGAAACTTAACCATCTTTGATTCAACGAGCTAGTCAAGTAGAGGCATACTAGTGACATATTGTTTGTCTATGTATTCATACATGTATTATGTTTCCGGTTAATACAATTCTAGCATGAATAATAAACATTTATCATGATATAAGGAAATAAATAATAACTTTATTATTGCCTCTCGGGCATATTAGCTTCAGTCTCCCACTTGCACTAGAGTCAATAATCTAGTTCACATCGCCATGTGATTTAACATCAATAGTTCACATCACCATGTGATTAACACCCATAGTTCACATCGTCATGTGACCAACACCCAAAGGGTTTACTAGAGTCAATAATCTAGTTCACATCGCTATGTGATTAATACCCAAAGAGTACTAAGGTGTGATCATGTTTTTCTTGTGAGGGAAGTTTAGTCAACGGGTCTGCCACATTCAGATCAATACGTATTTTGCAAATTTCTATGTCAACAATGCTCTGCACGAAGCTACTCTAGCTAATTGCTCCCACTTTCAATATGTATCCAGATTGAGATTTAGAGTCATCTAGATTAGTGTCAAAACTTGCATCGATGTAACCCTTTACGACGAACCTTTTGTCACCTCCATAATCGAGAAACATATCCTTATTCCACTAAGGATAATTTTGACCAATGTCCAGTGATCTACTCCTAGATCACTATTGTACTCCCTTGCCAAACTCAGGGGAGGGTATACAATAGGTCTGGTACACAGCATGGCATACTTTATAGAACCTATGGCTGAGGCGGAATGACTTTCATTCTCTCTCTATCTTCTGTCGTGGTCGGGTTTTGAGTCTTACTCAACTTCACACCTTGTAACACAGGCAAGAACTCTTTCTTTGACTGTTCCATTTTGAACTACTTCAAAATCTTGTCAAGGTATGTACTCATTGAAAAACTTATCAAGCGTCTTGATCTATCTCTATAGATCTTGATGCTTAATATGTAAGCAACATCACCGAGGTCTTTCTTTGAAAAAACTCCTTTCAAACATTCCTTTATGCTTTGCAGAATAATTCTACATCATCTCCGATCAACAATATGCCATACATATACTTATCAGAAATGTTGTAGTGCTCCCACTCACTTTCTTGTAAATACAGGCTTCACCACAAGTCTGCATAAAACTATATGCTTTAATCAACTTATCAAAGTGTATATTCCAACTCCGAGATGCTTGCACCAGTCCATAGATGGATCGCTGGAGCTTGCATATTTTGTTAGTACCTTTAGGATTGACAAAACTTTCTGGTTGCATCATATACAACTCTTCTTTAATAAATCCTATTAAGGAATGCAGTTTTGTTTATCCATTTGCCAGATTTCATAAAATGCGGCAATTGCTAACATGATTCGGACAGACTTAAGCATAGATACGAGTGAGAAATTCTCATCGTGGTCAACACTATGAACTTGTCGAAAACCTTTTTGCGACAATTCTAGCTTTGTAGATAGTAACACTACTATCAGCGTCCGTCTTCCTCTTCAAGATCCATTTAATCTTAATGGCTCGCCGATCAATGGGCAAGTCAATCAAAGTCCATACTTTGTTCTCATACATGGATCTCATCTCAGATTTCATGGCCTCAAGCCATTTTCTGGAATATGGGCTCATCATCGCTTCCTCATAGTTCGTAGGCTCGTCATGGTCAAGTAACATGACCTCCAGAACAGGATCACCGTACCACTCTGGTGCGGATCTCACTCTAGTTTACCTACGAGGTTCGGTAGTAACTTGATTTGAAGTTACATGATCATCATCATTAGCTTCCTCACTAATTGGTGTAGTAGTCACAGGAACAGATTTCTGTGATGAACTACTTTCCAATAAGGGAGCAGGTACAGTTACCTCATCAAGTTCTACTTTCCTCCCACTCACTTCTTTCGAGAGAAACTCCTTCTCTAGAAAGGATCCATTCTCAGCAAGGAATATCTTGCCTTCGGATCTGTGATAGAAGGTGTACCCAACATCTTCTTTTGGGTATCCTATGAAGATGCACTTCTCCGATTTGGGTTTGAGCTCATCAGGTTGAAACTTTTTCACATAAGCATTGCAACCTCAAACTTTAAGAAACGACAGCTTAGGTTTCTTGCCAAACCATAGTTCATACGGTGTCGTCTCAACGGATCAAGATGGTGCCCTATTTAATGTGAATGTAGCTGTCTCTAATGCATAACCCCAAAACTATAGTGGTAAATCGGTAAGAGACATCATAGATCGCACCATATCTAATAAAGAACGGTTACGATGTTCGGACACACCATTACACTGTGGTGTTCTAGGTGGCGTGAGTAGTGAAACTATTTCACATTGTTTTAACTGAAGCCCAAACTCGTAACTCAAATATTTTACTTCTGCGATCATATCATAAAAACTTTATTTTTGTTATGATGATTCTCCACTTCACTCTGAAATTCTTTGAACTTTTCAACTATTTCAGACTTGTGTTTCATTAAGTAGATATACCCATATCTGCTCAAATCATCTGTGAAGGTCAGAAAATAACGATACTTGCCGTGAGCCTTAACACTCATCGGACCGCATACATCAGTATGTATTATTTCCAATAAGTTAGTTGCTCGCTTCATTGTTCCGGAGAACGGAGTCTTAGTCATCTTGCCCATGAGGCATGGTTCGCAAGCATCAAGTGATTCATAATCAAGTGATTCCAAAAGTCCATCAGCATGGAGTTTCTTCATGCGCTTTACACCAATATGACCTAAACGGCAGTGCCACAAATAAGTTGCACTATCATTGTTAATTTTGAATCTTTTGGTTTCAATATTATGAATATGTGTATCACTTCGATCGAGATCCAACGAACCATTTTCATTGGGTGTGTAACCATATAAGGTTTTATTCATGTAAACAGAACAACAATTTATTCTCTTACTTAAATGAATAACTGTATTGCAATAAACATGATCAAATCATATTCATGCTCAACGCAAACACCAAATAACACTTATTTAGGTTCAACACTAATCCCGAAAGTATAGGGAGTGTGCGATGATGATCATATCAATCTTGGAACCACTTCCAACACACATCGTCACTTCACCCTTAACTAGTCTCTGTTCATTCTGCAACTCCCGTTTCGAGTTACTACTCTTAGCAACTGAACCAGTATTAAATACCGGGGGGTTGCTACGAACACTAGTAAAATACACATCAATAATCCGTATATCAAATATACCTTTGTTCACTTTGCCATCCTTCTTATCCGCCAAATACTTGGGGCAGTTCCACTTCCAGTGACCAGTCCCTTTACAGTAGAAGCACTTAGTCTCAGTCTTAGGACCAAACTTGGGCTTCTTCACTTGAGCAGCAACTTGCTTGCCGTTCTTCTTGAAGTTCCCCTTCTTCCCTTTGCCCTTTTCTTGAAACTAGTGGTCTTGTCTACCATCAACACTTGATATTTTTCTTGATTTCTACCTTCGTTGATTTCAGCATTACGAAGAGCTTGGGAATCGTTTCCGTTATCCCTTGCATATCATAGTTCATCACGAAGTTCTACTAACTTGGTGATGGTGACAAGAGAATTATGTCAATCACTATCTTATCTGGAAGATTAACTCCCACTTGATTCAAGCGATTGTAGTACCCAGACAATCTGAGCACATGCTCACTGCTTGAGCTATTCTCCTCCATCTTTTAGCTATAGAACTTGTTGGAGACTTCATATCTCTCAACTCGGGTATTTGCTTGAAATATTAACTTCAACTCTTGGAACATCTCATATGGTCCATGACATTCAAAACGTCTTTGAAGTCCCGATTCGCCGTTAAGCATGGTGCACTAAACTATCAAGTAGTCATCATATTGAGCTAGCCAAACGTTCATAACGTCTGCATCTACTCATGCAATAGGTCTGTCACCTAGCGGTGCATCAAAGACATAATTCTTCTATGCAGCAATGAGGATAATGCTCAGATCACGGATCCAATCCGCATCATTGCTACTAACATTTTTCAACATAATTTTTCTCTAGGAACACAATAAACTGGGAGCAACATCGCGAGCTATTGATCTACAACATAGATATGCTAATACTACCAGGACTAAGTTCATGATAAATTAAAGTTCAATTAATCATATTACTTAAGAACTCCCACTTAGATAGACATCCCTCTAATCCTCTAAGTGATCACGTGATCCAAATCAACTAAACCATGTCCGATCATCACGTGAGATGGAGTAGTTTCAATGGTGAACATCACTATGTTGATCATATCTACTATATGATTCACGCTCGACCTTTCGGTCTCCGTGTTCCGAGGCCATATCTGTTATATGCTAGGCTCGTCAAGTTTAACCTGACTATTCCACGTGTGCAACTGTTTTGCACCCGTTGTATTTGAACATAGAGCCTATCACACCTGATCATCACGTGGTGTCTCAGCACGAAGAACTTTCGCAATGGTGCATACTCAGGGAGAACACTTATACTTTGATAATTTAGTGAGGGATCATCTTATAATGCTACCGTCAATCAAAGCAAGATAAGATGCATAAAAGATAAACATCACATGCAATCAATATAAGTGATATGATATGACCATCATCATCTTGTACTTGTGATCTCCATCTCCGAAGTACCGTCATGATCACCATCGTCACCGGCGTGACACCTTGATCTCCATCGTAGCATCGTTGTCGTCTCGCCAATCTTATGCTTCCATGACTATCGCTACCGCTTAGTGAAAAAGTAAAGCATTACAACGCGATTGCATTGCATACAATAAAGCGACAACCATATGGCTCCTGCTAGTTGCCGATAACTCGGTTACAAAACATGATCATCTCATACAATAAAATTTAGCATCATGTCTTGACCATATCACATCACAACATGCCCTGCAAAAACAAGTTAGACGTCCTCTACTTTGTTTACGTGGCTGATATGGGCTTAGCAAGAACCGTTCTTACCTATGCATCAAAACCACAACGATAGTTTGTCAAGTTGGTGCTGTTTTAACCTTTGCAAGGACCGGGCGGAGCCACACTTGGTTCAACTAAAGATGGAGAAACTGACACCCGCCAGCCACCTGTGTGCAAAGCACGTCGGTAGAACCAGTCTCGTGTAAGCGTACGCGTAATGTCGGTCCGGGCCGCTTCATCCAACAATACCGCCGAACCAAAGTGTGACATGCTGGTAAGAAGTATGACTTATATCGCCCACAACTCACTTGTGTTCTACTCATGCATATTACATCAACGCATAAAACCTAGGCTCGGATGCCACTGTTGGGGAACGTAGTAATTTCAAAAAAATTCCTATGCACACGCAAGATCATGGTGATGCATAGCAACGAGAGAGGAGAGTGTTGTCTACGTACCCTCGTAGACCGAAAGCGGAAGCGTTAGCACAACGCGGTTGATGTAGTCGTACGTCTTCACAGCCCGACCGATCAAGCACCGAAACTATGGCACCTCCGAGTTCTAGCACACGTTCAGCTCGATGACGATCCCCGGACTCCGATCCAGCAGAATGTCGGGGAAGAGTTCCGTCAGCACGACGGCGTGGTGACGATCTTGATGTTCTACCGTCGTAGGGCTTCGCCTAAGCACCGCTACAATATTATCGAGGATTATGGTGGAAGGGGGCACCGCACACGGCTAAGAGATCAATGATCAATTGTTGTGTCTTTGGGGTGCCCCCCTGCACCCGTATATAAAGGAGCAAGGGAGGAGGAGGCCGGCCCTAGGAGGGGGCGTGCCAAGTGTGGAGTCCTACTAGGACTCCCTAGTCCTAGTAGGATTCCACCTCCCATATGGAATAGGAAAAGAGGAAGGGAAAAGGAGAAGGAAGGGGGCGCCCCCCTTCCCTAGTCCAATTCGGACCAGACCAAGGGGAGGGGTGCGGCCACCCTTGAGCCCCTTTTCCTTCTTTCCCGTATGGCCCAATAAGGCCCAATACGTATTCCCGTAACTCTCCGGTACTCCAAAAAATACCCGAATCACTCGGAACTTTTCCGATGTCCGAATATAGTCGTCCAATATATCGATCTTTACGTCTCGACCATTTCGAGACTCCTCGTCATGTCCCCGATCTCATCCGGGACTCCGAACTCCTTCGGTACATCAAAACTCATAAACTCATACTATAACTGTCATCGAAACCTTAAGTGTGTGGACACTACGGGTTCGAGAACAATGTAGACATGACCGAGACACATCTCCGGTCAATAACCAATAGCGGAACCTGGATGTTCATATTGGCTCCCACATATTCTACGAAGATCTTTATCGGTCAGACCGCATAACAACATATGTTGTTCCCTTTGTCATCGGTATGTTACTTGTCCGAGATTCGATCTTCGGTATCTCAATACCTAGTTCAATCTCGTTACCGGCAAGTCTCTTTACTCGTTCCGTAATACATCATCCTGCAACTAACTCATTGGTTGCAATGCTTGCAAGGCTTAAGTGATGTGCATTACCGAGAGGGCCCAGAGATACCTCTCCAACAATCGGAGTGACAAATCCTAATCTCGAAATATGCCAACCCAACAAGTACCTTTGGAGACACCTATAGAGCACCTTTATAATCACCCAGTTACGTTGTGACGTTTGGTAGCACACAAAGTGTTCCTCCGGTAAACGGGAGTTGCATAATCTCATAGTCATAGGAACATGTATAAGTCATGAAGAAAGCAATAGCAACAAACTAAACGATCAAGTGCTAAGCTAACGGAATGGGTCAAGTCAATCACATCATTCTCCTAATGATGTGATCACGTTAATCAAATGACAACTCATGTCTATGGCTAGGAAACTTAACCATCTTTGATTCAACGAGCTAGTCAAGTAGAGGCATACTAGTGACATACTGTTTGTCTATGTATTCACACATGTATTATGTTTCCGGTTAATACAATTCTAGCATGAATAATAAACATTTATCATGATATAAGGAAATAAATAATAACTTCATTATTTCCTCTAGGGCATATTTCCTTCAATACTCCCCACAGCCGGGACCCATATCCTGCCGTAAAGACAGGGGCTGATACGGGGGTGACGCCGGATTATCCTTCAGCCGAGGATTCAAATGATGTATCCGTCACCAACTCGGAAGTGGAGTGCGCCATGAATCATCGGCGCCGAAGGGCCATTTTACGAGACCCCAACTTCTTAGAAGAGGCATTTAATGCCTTCAACTCGGCTGATGCATATATCCGAGCTGCTCGAGATGGGCTTAACAGAGCCACGAATCAACATTTAAAAGATGTGCAAGTAAGTTTAATTTGTCCAAATATGATAACCATATGCCAGTAGCCCCCAAGACTTGAAGTTGTTGGTACAAATGATTTAAGGATCGTTGTACAACCAGGTTCTTACGGAGAAGAACGACCCGCTAGCCCAAGAGCTAGAAAAGTGTCGGACACAGCTAATTGTTGTTACCGCCGAACTGGAAAAGTCCAAGAAGGCATCCTCTGGTAATATTTCCCTCCATCGAGAAAAAATAATTATATACCAGCTGTGCTAATACTGTTGCTTATCTCCTAACAGGATCGTCAGATCAACTAGAGAAGAAATTGAAAGCCGCTCAAGCGGGTGAGAAAGAGGCGAAAAGACTACACGCCGCAGGCGAGCGTGTTCTGACCCGAGTCAGAGATAAGAAAAACAAGCTACAGGATGCCCAGACCCAGCTGGGCGAAGAACTAAAAGATGTACGGGCCTAGCTGGCTGATTCTGTGAAGGAAAATAAGAGGCTGCGAGGCGGCATATTCAGTATGTGGTCGAACTTACCTTCAAATAATTCGGAGATAAAAGGGACTGACAGAGTTATGTCTGCAGGTATACTGACCGGTCGTCCCGAAGAGGAGATGTCCGGAATCTCGGGCGATCTGCTACAAGAGCTGTCGCACATGCACGAGCAGGCTTGGTAGGCGATGAGAAGTGTTGCCAAGGCCTTGTGGACATCTGCCTCCCCTCCAGGAAAGATGGAGGATCTCATAGAGCTATTCAAGGGAGCGCGGCGGCGCTTTCGATTGTGGAAGATATCGGCCTGCCGGGAAGGTGCACAAGAAGCCTGGGCCATGGTGAAAACACGGTACACCAAGCTTGATCTGAATCGCATGGCTCGGGTTGGACCTCTAGGGTCAGATGGGAAAGAAGTTCCCGTTAATTTGGTATATGACCAAGTAAAAGTAGCCACCAAGTATTCCCAGCAGGATTGTAAGTTAGACAGCCTGCTGGACGGTATAGATGAGGAAATTTTTTAGTCCAAGTGACTATGTACTTTCCTTCTAGCCGAATTGTAAAACGATTGTCATGGCACACCTTTTTGCTTCGACCTCTGGACCCGAAGATTCAGAGTGTTTCCATACACCTGAGCGGTAAAATAGACCGGGGTATGCGTGGAAACCAGGCGTAGGTGTCATAGTTGCTTGAACAGACGAGTTGTATCCGGCTAGTTATGTTATATTACATTATGATTGTAAGAAACATCTTCCAGAGAGAATAGTTCCATTGAGGGTTCCTTTCCCTGGGTGTGCATGCGTAAAAATGCATGTCCGAACTGTGATTGGAACAATCGTAGTATAAATAACATCTGGGGGTTCACAATGGGGTGAATGCAAAAACTTCTTTAATCCACCGACGGAATATTCCTTTAAGAACGCTAGCTTTCGGCTTCACCCAGTCTAAGGTACACATCTGGATGACCCGGCAGTAACAATCGCAGAGGTGCTCCCTTTATGACTAGCCGAACTAACGGGAACGTAGGGCATAAGCACAGGAGCCAGGCAACCTAGCTTGGCCAAAACTTAAGTCATATCGATGCATATAATGGTGAAGAAAAGGTATATATGGGGAAAATGCGCATATGTGATGAGCTTGATGCCCGAAAAATAACATTAACAAGCTTATGTCAAAGAAGCCCCCAGGTATAATGGACGTACATATTTGAGTATGTGTATGTCACAGGTGCACGGTTGAGCCGCGCGAAAAGCTTGTAAGGCTAAAAAAGGGAAAAGGGAAAAGAGAGGAAAAAGCAATGGGAACAATAGGGAGAAGGAGACGAACAAAGAGTTCGGCGCTAGGCATATAATCTTTAGAGTCTAGCCGCGTTCCAAGGGTTCGGCTCTAGGCGATTGTCTGACGCATCACGCAGGCGGTACGCTCCTCCAGTGAGAACTTCGTCAATGATGAAGGGACCCTCCCATTTGGGCTGGAGTTTGTCCTTTTTCTTCTTCGGCAAGTGTAGAACGAGTTTGCCAACATTATAAGTCTTGGCCCGTACTTCTCTGCTTTGATATCTGCGGGCCTATTGTTGATAAAATGCAGAACGGGCTTTTGCAACGTCGCGCTCCTCCTCCGGGGCGTCTAGGCTGTCCTGCCGATCGAGCTCGTCCTCTCTCTCTCTTCGTACATGTGCACTCGAGGTGAGTCATGAATAATGTCGCAGGGTAGCACAACCTCTGCGCCGTACACCATGAAGAAAGGTGTGTATCTGGTAGTGCGATTGGGTGTGGTCCGCAGCCCTCAGAGTACGGAGTCGAGATCCTCAACCCAGGCTTGTCTGATTCCTTCAAAGACCGCACCAGCCTAGGTTTGATGCCGCTCATAATAAGATCATTGGCCTGTTTGACATGACCGTTTGTTTGTGGGTGATAGACGGAGGCGTAATCGAGCTTAATGCCCAGATTGGCGCACCAATTTTTTTACCTCATCGCCTGTGAAGTTGGAGCCGTTATCGGTGATGATGCTGTGTGGAACACCATAACGATGTACAACACCGGATATAAAGTCTATCACTCGTCCGGCTTCGGCCATTTTAACTGGTTTGGCCTCTATCCACTTAGTGAATTTATCCACTATGACCAGCAGATATTTTTCCTTATGGCTTCCTCCTTTAAGGGGTCCGACCATATCAAGCCCCCAGACCGCAAAAGGCTAAGTGATGGGGATTGTTTGCAGAGCAGTGGGTGGCATATGGCTCTGGTTGGCGAAAAGGTGGCATCCGACGCAATGTTGGACAAGGTCATGTGCGTCTGATCGGGCCGTCAGCCAATAAAACCCTATATGGAAGGCCTTGCTAACAAGGGCCTGAGCTGCAGCGTGGTGCCCGCGGAGACCGGCATGAATTTCAGCCAAGAGATGTCGCCCCTCTTCCTCGGAGATACATCTTTGAAGGACTTCGATAGTGCTTTTCTTGTAGAGCTCTCCGTCATGAACCTTGTAGGCCTTCGAACGCCGGACAATGCGGCGGGCCTCATTCTAATCCTCAGGGAGTTCTTTCCTATTAAGGTAGGACAAGAAGGGTTCAGTCCGTGGGGAATGACTGGCATAATGAGATGGGCGGACGGTGTTATTTCGGTGGCTGAGCCCCCGATGATATCGGTGTGTTCACAATCTGGGGTTGTGTTCGAATCCGGGCTGGTGTTGCCGCTCTCCCCTTGCCACACCACGGACGGCTTAAAAAGCCTTTCCAGAAAGATGTTAGGTGGGACGGGGTCACGCTTAGCGCCGATGCGAGCAAGGACGTCCGCCGCTTGATTACTTTCTCGAGCCACGTGATGAAACTCGAGCCCCTCGAACCGAGCCAACATTTTCAGGACGGCGTTGTGATAAGCCACCATCTTTGGATCTTTGGCATCGAAATCTCCATTTATTTGAGGTATTGCGAGGTTTGAGTCCCCGCACACTTCCAGGCGTTGTATGCCCATGGAGACGGCCATCCGAAGACCATGCAATAAGGCCTCGTATTCATCTGCGTTATTGGAGTCTGTGTATAATATTTGGAGTATATAATGGACTACGTCTCCAGTGGGGGACGTTAAAACGACGCCTGCTCCTAATCCTGCCAGCATTTTGGAGCCATCGAAATACATGACCCAGTTGGAATATGTGTCGTATTCTTCAGGGAGTTCGGCCTCTGTCAATTCGGCGACGAACTCCGCCAGTACTTGGGATTTAATGGCTCGACGCGGTTTGTATGTTATGTCGAATGGAAGGAGCTCAATGGCCCATTTGGTGATCCGTCCCGTAGCATCGCGGTTGTTTATTATATCATTGAGTGGTACTTCGGAAGCCACCATGGTCGAACACTCTTGGAAGTAGTGTCGCAGCTTCCGGGATGCCATGAAGACCGCGTATGCTATCTTTTGATAATTGGGGTACCGACATTTGCATGGTGTGAGAACAGTGGATACGTAATATACCGGCTTCTGAAGCGGGAACTTGTGTCTGCCCTGCTCTCGCTCAACGACGAGCACGGCGCTCACCACCTGGTATGTTGCTGATATGTATAATAGCATGGGTTCGCCGGCGTTTGGCGCGGCCAGGATTGGGTTGCTCGCTAGAAGGGCTTTTATTTCTTCCAGTCCGGCCGTTGCCGCATCCGTCCACTCGAAGTGATCGGTGCACCGGAGTAGGCGATACAGTGGCAATGCCTTTTCTCCCAATCTGGAGATAAAGCGGCTTAAAGCTGCCACGCATCCAGCGAGTTTTTGGACCTGTTTAAGGTCCGTTGGTGTAGCCAACTGTGACAAAGCTCGGATTTTGGCTGGATTTGCTTCGACTCCTCTACCGAAAACAATGAAGCCCAGTAGTATTCCAGCAGGAACGCCGAAAACACACTTTTCCGGACTGAGCTTAATGTCATATGCACAGAGGTTATCGAATGTGAGACGTAAATCGTCTATTAGTGACTCGATGTGCCTGGTTTTGATGACGATGTCATCCACATATGCTTCTATTGTCTTGCCGATCTACTTTTCTAGGCATGTTTGAATCATGCGTTGGTAAGTGGCGCCAGTGTTTTTGAGCCCGAAAGGCATAGTGTTGAAACAGAAAGGCCAATATGGGGTAATGAATGCCGTTGCGGCTTGATCGGACTCCTACATCTTGATTTGATGGTATCTGGAGTACGCTTCGAGGAAACACAGTGAGTCGTGTCCTGCGGTTGCGTCAATAATCTGATCGACGCGAGGGAGGGGGAAGGGATCCTTAGGGCAAGCCTTGTTGAGGTCTTTGAAATCAACGCATAGGCGCCAGGATTTATCCTTCTTTGGTACCATCACCAGGTTAGTTAGCCAGTCCGGGTACTTTATTTCTCTGATGAATCCGACTTAGAGTAACTTGGCTAGCTCCTCTCCCATAGCTTGTCATTTGGGTTCGGAAAAACGCCGCAGTGTTTGTTTGACCGGTTTATATCCCTTTAAGATATTGAGGCTGTGTTCGGCCAACCTGCGTGGGATTCTTGGCATGTCAGAAGGGTGCCAGGCGCGAATATGTCCCAGTTATCACGAAGGAACTCTCGTAGCGCAGCATCGACCATTGGGTCGAGTTGTGCCCCGATGGATGCTGTCTTGTTGGTGTCAGTTGGATGGACTTGGAATTTGACTATTTCTTCTACTGGTTTGAAAGAGGTGGATTTGGGTGGTTTGTCCAGAATTACGTCATCCCTATCCATAGTGGAGTGCAGCGCGGTCAGCTCTTCGGCCGTGAGGGCTTCAGACAATGCCTCGAGGGCCAAGGATGCAGTTTTACTTTCGGCGCGTAGCTCTATGTCCGGATCACTGGAAAGAGTGATGGTGCCGTTGGGCCCGGGCATCTTGAGCTTCATGTACCCGTAATGAGGTATGGCTTGGAAATATGCGTCTCGCCCCAGCAAGGCGTGATATCCCCTGTTGAAGGGAGCCACTTGGAAGGTTATTTCTTCAGACCGATAATTCTCCGGCATGCCGAAGACCACGTCAAGTGTGATTTTTCCCGCACACCGCGCCTCCTGACTGGGAATTATTCCTCAGAAGGTCAATGTGGCTCCTATCTATTTCCATTTTGTGGAGTGTATCCTCATAGGTGAGGTTTAGTCCGCTGCCGCCGTCCATGAGAACCTTGGTGAGCCGAAAGCCGTCCACAATTGGACTGAGGACCAAGGCGCTGGTGCTCGGGTTGTCCTATATTTTGGTTCGTCACCGGCATTAAAAGTTATAGCCGTGTCGTTTGAAGGGTTTATTGCTGCGATTTGGCAGACTTCGGCGAGTTCGCGGAGTGCCCTTTTGTGCTTGTTGTTTGAAGCAAATGTCTCGAAGACCGTCAATACTTTGAGGTCGTCGTCCTCTGGGGGGTGTTGTTCTGGGGTATTCTTGGTGAGGATATCCTCGCCGCTCTTGGCCACTTGCCGGAGTATCCAACATGCTCTAAGGCTGTGGGTTGGTATGTTATCTGGTGTTGTGTGTATGTTGCATGGCCATCGAGCCATCCTTCCAGAATGGTTCCGCGCCCCGTAATGGGCTTATATTTCTTTACTAGGACCGGGCGTGTCACGAGGGTGCGCCCTTTTCACCTGAACGAGGGGTTGAGTGGGGACCGATGGTTCCAAGTGGGCTGCCTCAGTTTTCCAGGCGCTTTGTGTTGTACTTCTGTACGATAGTTGCCAAGTCAGTGAATTGTAATATGCAACGCGGTTGATGGCGTTGAGGATTCCTTCGTCCATGCAATTGTTGCGGCATGCTGAGATCGCGTCTTCGTCAGGGCAATCTTTAATCTTGTTTTTGACAAGGAGGAACCTGGCCCAGAAGTGGTGGACCGTTTCCTGAGACTGATGTTGTATGCTCATGACAGCGCTCATATCTGGGTGGGTGGGTGGATATAAATCCGAACCCTGACCCAATTTTGGATCCGGAGATTGAAGATCTTCCAGACTTGACAGTTCGGGCTCCGGGATATCGACTGATTTTTTAGGCTTGTCGTCCGACTCTATGTTCGGAGGACAAGGCATGTCTTTCTGCCAGAGAGTGTCCGGCTCTTCGAGATTGGCGATCCGAACATAGTCCGTCCTCAATATAGAGGAAGAGTTGTCATGCTCATCGACTACCGCTATCTGGTGGATGATCGGCGGAGTTTTAATTTCTCGCTGGTCACGTTTAAGCCCAATTCGATCGTAGTCTATAGCGACCCCCAAGGCGGCAATGCAATCTCGGAGTTCATTTAAAGATGATAACTCCATCGGATACATCCGTGTGGAGTATTCTGGATCAACGCGGAGGCAATTTTCGATGACTCGAGAGGTCATCGTCGGCTTAAGGGACGAACTGGCGGTCTTGACGAAGCCACCCAGCCGGAGGGTTTGGCCCGGGGCCAGGGCTCCTCCGGAGGTGATATTTTCCTTGACAACAAGGTGAGCCATCAACCCTTTTGATGACGGCACAGTGGAACTCTCAATGAAAGCACCAATGTTGGTGTCAAAACCGGAGGACCTCGGGTAGGGGGTCCCGAACTATGCGTCTAAGGTCGATGGTAATAGGAGACAGGGGACATAATGTTTACCCAGGTTCGGGCCCTCTCTATGGAGGTAATACCCTACTTCCTGCTTGATTGATCTTGATGAATATGAGTATTACAAGAGTTGATCTACCACGAGATCGTAATGGCTAAAACCCTAGAAGTCTAGCCTGTATGACTATGATTATGATGATTGTTATCTACGGACCTAGCCCTCCGGTTTATATAGACACTGGAGGGATCTAGGGTTATAGAAGGTCGGTTACAGAGAAAGGAATCTTCATATTTGATCACCAAGCTTGCCTTCCACGTCAAGGAGAGTCCCATTCGGACATGGGTAGAGTCTTCGGTATTTGTATCTTCACAGTCCATCAGTTCGGCCCATGGCTAATAGGCCAGACACCCGAGGACCCCTTAGTCCAGGACTCCCTCACCCGCCGCATGTATGGCTTTTCTGTATTTCACCTCAAGCTCAAACTTGATCTCCTCGGCGGTTACACAGGGGTGGAGAGGGTTTTATCCCGCAAGCTCCGACACGCCGCGCCGCACTCGAACGCGCCCACCTGCCACAAGCCACGTCCCGCGCGCTCCGGCTTGCACGCTCAGATCGCGCATGCACACGATCGCTACGGCCATGCTGCGCGCCCGATGCAGTCCTCTCCCCCTGATCCCTCGCTAGCTAACCCACGCTGCCACGCGCACACACGCGCTGACTGGCACACACATGCACACCTACACTCGAGCACGCACGCGCACACCCGAGCCCGCCACAGGCCGAACCTGACGTGACCAGCGCATGCACACACACGCGCACGCTCTCAGCCCCGTCGTGGCTTAATTCCTACATCGTATATGCAGGTCGCACGTGCCCTCTTTCTTCTGCTTGAAACCGATTGGATGTATGGCGTATTAATCTCAATCATTGGAAGTAGGAGATGACACAACCCTCCTCTGTACTTCCTTTGATAACCTCATAGTAGATTGTAATATTTTAAATGTATAACTCGTCAACACCAAGGAGGCTGAATGGCCGGGCTAGAGCCAAATGTCAAGTTTGTGCTTGCTGATGTTGAAAGAGGAGATAGGTCGGGAAATGAATGTGCTAATACCATAAATGCTAGGATTTCGAATAAGGGGTCTTTGAACCTTGCTGCAATCTGTAGACGCACTAGTAGTGAAACCTTTCTCAAGCAGATGGATAGATGCTTGGCAAGTTAATTTAACTTATATGGAGATGGCAGAGATGTGTGGGTGTTTGCCAATTGTTTTATATAAAGGATCAGTGTCGGTGTCAAAACCGGCGGATCTCGGGTAGGGGGTCCCGAACTGTGCGTCTAGGCCGGATGGTAACAGGAGGCAGGGGACACGAAGTTTTACCCAGGTTCGGGCCCTCTCGATGGAGGTAAAACCCTACGTCATGCTTGATTAATATTGATGATATGGGTATTACAAGAGTTGATCTACCACGAGATCAGAGAGGCTAAACCCTATAAGCTAGCCTATGGTATGATTGTTGATGTGTATGTTGTCCTACGGACTAAAACCCTCCGGTTTATATAGACTCCAGAGAGGGTTAGGGTTACATATAGTCGGTTACAATGGTAGGAGATTTGAACATCTGTATCGCCAAGCTTGCCTTCCACGCCAAGGAAAGTCCCTTCCGGACATGGGACGGAGTCTTCGATCTTGTATCTTCATAGTCCAGGAGTCTGGCTTGAAGGTATAGTTCGGCTATCCGAACACCCCCTAATCCAGGACTCCCTCAGTAGCCCCTGAACCAGGCTTCAACGACGACGAGTCCGGCGCGCAGATTGTCTTCGGCATTGCAAGGCGGGTTCCTCCTCCAAGTACTTCATAGAAGATTTTGAACACAAAGATAGTGTCCGGCTCTGCAAAATAAGTTTCCACATATTGCCATAGAGAGAATAATAATATTAACACAAATCTAATCTGCTGACGTATTCCGTGGTGCGACACGCCACGGCCAAGCCTTTATCCGAGTCATTTAATTATCCCACCTCAGCGCATTGTGCGAGGCAGTTTCCTTGGCACGTCTTGTTGAAGCAGAGATCGTGTCCCCTCATTTCGGGATTCTCATCAATACGGGCGTGGGTAACCCAACCGCGCCTTTGATTACGGCGCTTGGAGATAAGCAAGTTTTACTAGGCTGGTGGGGACATGTAGTCGCGTCCACCCATATAAGGGGATAAGGATCCATCTTTTCACCCACGCCTTCTTCCTCCTTCGCCTATCCATTCTTGCTCACTCGAGCTCCAGCGCCCAAGTCCGCACTACCACCTCAACCTTCTCCAGTCATGTCCGGAGCGGGAGGCAAGTGGATGGTCTCCTCCATCACGGAGGGACACATCAAAAAGCTGAGGAAGGCCGGATATCTGGCCAGCGACATCGCGCACCGGCTTCCCAAAAAGGGGCAGCTCATCCCCACTCCTAGGCCCCATGAGAGGGTGGTATTCCTCCCACATTTCCTCCGCGGACTGGGCTTCCCTCTGCATCCATTTATCCGGGGGCTCATGTTCTACTACGGCCTGGATTTCCACGATCTGGCCCCGAACTTCGTCCTCAACATCTGGGCGTTTATCATCGTGTGCGAGGCGTTCCTCCGCATCCGCCCCCATTTCGGCCTATGGCTTAAGACTTTCAACGTCAAGCCAAAGGTGGTGCGCGGCAGCCAGGCGGAGTGCGGTGGCGCCATGGTTGGCAAGATGGCCAACGTCCTGTGGCTCGAGGGCTCCTTTGTGGAGACCCGGAAGGGGTGGCAATCAGGGTGGTTTTATGTCACCGAGCCGCGCGACGCCGAATGGGTCGCACCCCCTGAGTTTCGATCCGGCCCCCCTATGCGGCTCACCTCCTTGAAGGAGACAGGCCTGTCTTGGGGTAAAAAAGGGGAGCTGACCGGACTCCAAACATGCATCCAAACCCTGGTGGACAAGAAGCTCAAGCTTGTCAACGTAGTCCAGGTTATGCTCATCCGCCTGATCCTCCCGTGCCAACGACGGGCCTTCAACCTGTGGGAGTTCGACCCGGCGCAGCATTAGACTCTAAACAGGCTCTTTGGCACGATGTACGAAGATGCCTGGAGGATGCTTTTCAAGGGCGCCGAGGCTCCCGCATCCGCTGCCGAGGATCGCGGATTCAGTACTCAGCATCACGCTCATGCGGTAAGCTGTTTTTGTCCTTTTACAGGGTATCAGTTTTTCATAGTTTGAGTCTATGCGGGATCTGAGTTCCCTTATCTTTGATAGGATTGGGTGTTGACGTTCGGACAGATCAACTATCCGGCTCCTCTGCCCGAAGGCCCAGCGGACGCTCCCTTGGCGAAGCTGCTGGTTCTGGCGCCCTATGTGGTGCCGGAGAAGAAGGCCACGAAAAGGGCCACGGGGACTCGAAAGAGTGCCCGGCGCCAGGAGGTGTCGGATTCGTCATCCGACGGTCCCGAAGCACCTTCCTCTCGTGAAGACGAGGAGGAAGAAGAAGAGACCTCTCCCCCTCCAGCGGGAGGAGAGAAGAAAAGGAAGGCCGCCCTCTCTGAGGAGGCCGGAGGGTCCAAGAAGGGGAAAACCCTTCCTCCGGGCTGCTCCACCGACACCGACGACGACGAAGAGGAGTGGCAGCCCAGGGCCAAGCCCCTGGCGAAATCGTAAGTGTCCGGATACCGGAGTAATTCATAGTATTCATTTTTTTTCATAGCTTTCCCTTATGTCGAATATGTTTACGCAGCCCACCCAAAGACCGGCTCGACACATCGTCGAGCGGCTCACTGGACCCGTCGGATGTGAACTCGCTTCCGACGGCTTCATCCCCCCGCCCTACGGACGACACCGAAGTGTTGTCCCAACAGGTTCCAAGCCGGGAGGAGGTGGTCCTGGAGGCGCCGCAAGGCGACCTCCCGGACACCAGGAGTAAAGGGGATGAAACCCCCCAGGGCTCCAAGTCCAGCCCAAGGCCGGACGCCGCTCCGGAACCCTCAAAGGTTCCAGAGTCCAGCGGGCGACCTCCTTCCAAGAGGAACAAGCCCACCGTGCCGGTGACCCCCGTCCAACCGGGGGCGCCGGACAATCTGTTGGAGGTGCTCGAAGGCGCCTCCATCAACGAGGGACACCGCACTATTATGAGTGCGGTGGTCCAGAAGGTTCAGTCTGCCAAGATTGTTGTCCCGAAGCGCCTTCCTCTCATGAAGACGAGGAGGAAGAAGAAGAGACATCTCCCCCTCCAGCGGTAGGAGAGAAGAAAATGAAGGCCTCCCTCTCTAAGGAGGCCGGAGGGTCCAAGAAGGGGAAAACCCTTCCTCCGGGCTGCTCCACTGACGCCGACAACGACGAAGAAGAGTGGCAGCCCAGGGCCAAGCCCCTGGCGAAATCGTAAGTGTCTGGATACCGGAGTAATTCATAGTATTCGTTTTTTCACAGCTTTCCCTTATGTCGAATATGTTTATGCAGCCCACCCAAAGACCGGCTCGACACATCGTCGAGCGGCTCACTGGACCCGTTGGATGTGAACTCGCTTCCGACGGCTTCATCCCCCCGCCCTACGGACGACACCGAAGTGTTGTCCCAACAGGTTCCAAGCCGGGAGGAGGTGGTCCTGGAGGCGCCGCAAGGTGACCTCCCGGACTCCAGGAGTAAAGGGGATGAAACCCCCCAGGGCTCCAAGTCCAGCCCAAGGCCGGACGCCGCTCCGGAACCCTCAAAGGTTCCAGAGTCCGGCGGGCGACCTCCTTCCAAGAGGAACAAGCCCACCATGCCGGTGACCCCCGTCCAACCGGGGGCGCCGGACAATCTGTTGGAGGTGCTCGAAGACACCTCCATCAACGAGGGACACCGCACTATTATGAGTGCGGTGGTCCAGAAGGTTCAGTCCGCCAAGAGTGTTGTCCCGAAGCGCCTTCCTCTCATGAAGACGAGGAGGAAGAAGAAGAGACCTCTCCCCCTCCAGCGGGAGGAGAGAAGAAAAGGAAGGCCTCAATCTCTGAGGAGGCCGGAGGGTCCAAGAAGGGGAAAACCCTTCCTCCCGGCTGCTCCACCGACGCCGACAACGACGAAGAAGAGTGGCAGCCCAGGGCCAAGCCCCTGGCGAAATCGTAAGTGTCCGGATACCGGAGTAATTCATAGTATTCATTTTTTCACAGCTTTCCCTTATGTCGAATATGTTTATGCAGCCCACCCAAAGACCGGCTCGACACATCGTCGAGCGGCTCACTGGACCCGTCGGATGTGAACTCGCTTCCGACGGCTTCATCCCCCCGCCCTACGGACGACACCGAAGTGTTGTCCCAACAGGTTCCATCCGGGAGGAGGTGGTCCTGGAGGCGCCACAAGGCGACCTCCCGGACTCCAGGAGTAAAGGGGATGAAACCCACCAGGGCTCCAAGTCCGGCCCATGGCCGGACGCCGCTCCGGAACCCTCAAAGGTTCCAGAGTCCGGCGGGCAACCTCCTTCCAAGAGGGACAAGCCCACCGTGCCGGTGACCCCCATCCAACCGGGGGCGCCGGACAATCTGTTGGAGGTGCTCGAAGGCGCCTCCATCGATGAGGGACACCGCACTATTATGAGTGCGGTGGTCCAGAAGGTTCAGTCCGCCAAGAGCGGACTGACTGAAGCTTGCACTAGCCTTTTAATAGGCTTTGAGGTAAGTAAAGAATGTTTAAATAATGTTACCGCATAGACAGTAGCCCCTGATGCTCTGTTGGGCGTTCGAGAAGAAAAGCCGAATATAGGATCAAAGAATTCGCAGGAGTCTAACAAAAGGAGTCAATATGCGTATGCAGGCTTCTCTGCTAGCGTCCGCCGCACTGACTGCGGAAGTGGACGTGCTGAAGCAGAGCCTCGAGAAGTCCGAGCAAGAGCTCGGGCGTGCCAAGAAGCAGCTCGAGGAGAAGGAAGGTAAGAATTACCCTGTTTGAATATGTATATAAAAAAGGCGCAATTGCAAAAAATGACAAGATTGACATGGCTATTGTAGGGGCCACGTCTGAGGTGGCGACCCTTAAGCAAGCGCTGCTCGAGGCCGAGAAGAGTGCGGCCACGGAGCGCACCGAGCGGGAGGGGTATGAGGCTGAGGTTGGCAAGGTGCGGCAAGAGCTCCAGGTTCTCATGAAGAAACATGAGAGTTTGGAGCTTGACTCGAAGACGCGAGCGTCCGAGCTCGCGACAGCTATAGAAAATGCCAAGTCTGCCAAGACCGAGTCCCAAAAGACCCTCCAGGAGTTGGATGAGGTGAAGAAGATAGTGGCGGGTAAAGAATTTTTTATGCAAAGTAAACATATAAACGTGAGTTACCTGATACTTGCCCGAATCCGGAGCTCTCCAGGGGCATTTGCAGATCTTCCCTGGAGTGTATCCGATGTCCCCGCATTCTATCGAGCCGAGGAGGGCAGCTCGACAGAGAAGGTGTTCTGGTCTCAGTATGCTGAGGCCGGACACCCCGTGCCCCTGGGCGACCAGCTAAAGCAACTGGTTGAGCTCCACAAGGTGGCCGAACAGGCCATGAAGGGCCTCCTAGTTAGGCTGTGGCCTGGAGAGGCCCTGCCTGGGAGCTATTTCGGGCTGGTGCGGCGGCTGGTGGAGGCATGTCCAAGGTTCGAGGTTATCAAGCGCTCCGTCTGCATCGAAGGTGCCCGTAGGGCCCTTGCCCGTGCTAAGGTGCACTGGGGCAAGCTAGATGCTGAGAAGCTTGTGAAGGACGGGACACCGCCAGGGAAAGAGCATCGTAAGCCCGAAAATTACTATAAGGATGTTCTGAAGGGTGCCCACCTTTTGGCGGATGAATGTACTAGGGATGTAATTTTTGAGTAAAACTCGCTCGTTTTTGTCCCGTGTGCTGGAAACTTGTTCATATGCGCTTAGCAATGCTGTTTGGATTTAAAATATTACCTTCTGTGCGGCTGTTTATCAATTCTGAGAGATGGCGAGCCATCGGCTTCTGCCCCCATGCCGCTAGTGCTGGGATGTTCGGGGATAAACCTAAGCACTCTTTTTTCCATGTTTGGGTCCTTCGAGGGAGGCGCTCAGCCCAGCGAACGAGGCAATCGGACTATAACGCGTGAACACTCTCACTTAGCCATAGAATTCTATAATTTTAAATTTCGGCGAAGCCCCTAGTATTCGGAAGGCCGATTTCGGGGCGCTATCCATGCCTTGGCCGGACAGAGCCGACTCCTCGCCCGAAGCGGCATAAGTCTTTAGGGACTCAAAAAAACCTCTCGAACAGCGACCAGCTCTCGCTTCATCATGACAGTCAGTTTTAGCTTTCTCCACTGAGGTCCTCGGCCCAGCTCAACTGGGGCACAATCGCAGTGGTTCTCCTAGTGCTACCTTAGCCGATATAGCGGAACGTAAGGCACCAAAACATAGGAGCCGGGCAAACCCAACTATTGACCCAAAACATGATTCGGAGCCGATGCATATAATGCTATAAGTTCGGGGTGCCGCACTTGTGAAAGTGTTCGGACTTCTCACACCATATTGAGGGGTACTGAAGCCCCTGGCGTATTTTAGCCATACCAGATTGTACGGGTGCAACATGTCATTAAGGAATAATTATTTATAAAAAGGTAATGCAAAAATAGACAATAGCTATGCGTTGTTTATTAAAAATAGTTGCGATCAAAGCAGAACGATACAAGTAATGCAAGAAACGAAAAGTTGGCCAATTGAACATGTCTGCTCCAGGGGCAAGCTGCGGAATAGTATGCGAAACAGGTATACTGCTCGTGATAGAGACCACCTGGGATTTCCGTGATGCGGCATGGCTTGTCTCCTTCCCTGGTTCTTGCATCATTTGTGCGGCAATTGAACTGCCGAACCGGCCTTCCGAAAAGTAGAGTCCTGGAAGTAAGAGAAAAGTAAAAAAATCGGCAGCCCCTGGTGTGGTTTAAACCGTGTTTTGGGCGTGCCGTGATGGTGCCCCTCCCCCTATGCCCATGGTATTTCTAGAGCGTAGTTATGTACGCGAAGTACTGGCATCGCCTTTTTGCGAGGGTTGGGGTTGGGGCCATATTGCTACGCCTGCTCGGAATGTGCCAGGCGGTCTTGTTGTAGGTTACTCCGGGCGCGCTTGACGGTGTCCGGACATTTAATGGCCGGACTGGAGAACTGCCTGGAGAGGCTGCTTTGTACTTCCCTGCAAGGGCCGCTGTGTGCTCCTCCGTTCGGAGGGAGCGTTCGGTGTTTCCATTAACCGTAATTACTCCTCGAGGGCCTGGCATCTTGAGCTTAAGGTATGCGTAGTGCGGGACCGCATTGAACTTGGCGAATGTGGTTCGCCCGCATGATAACCACTGCGGAGCGGGACTATGTCGAAAATTAACTCCTCGCTTCGGAAATTATCCAGAGATCCGAAGACCACTTCAAGTGTGACTGAGCCTGTGCAGTTGGCCTCTACACCTGGTATTACGCCTTTAAAGGTCGTTTTGGTGGGCTTAATCCTCGAGGGATCTATGCCCATTTTCCGCGCTGTATCCTGGTAAAGCTGGTTCAGGCTACTGCCGCCGTCCATAAGGACTCTAGTGAGATGAAATCCGTCAATAATTGGGTCGAGAACCAATGCGGCGAATCCGCCATGACGGATGCTAGTGGGATGGTCTCTTCGATCAAAGGTGATCGGGCAGGAGGACCATGGGTTGAACTTTGGGGCGACTGGCTCTACCGCGTATACGTCCCTTAACGCACGCTTCCGCTCCCTTTTGGGGACGTGGGTGGCGTATATCATGTTCACCGTCCGCACTTATGGGGGAAAACCCTTCTGTCCATTGTTGTTCGGCGACCGGGGCTCCTCGTCGTCATCGCTATGCAACCCCTTGTCTTCATTGTCGGCGCTTAATCTGCCTGCCTGCTTGAACACCCAACAGTCCATGTTGGTGTGATTGGCCGGCTTTTCGGGGGTGCCATGTATTTGGCACAAGCGGTCGAGTATTCGGTCCAAGTTGGACGGGCCCCTAGGATTCCGTTTGAATGACTTTTTTTGCTGACCGGATTTAGAGCCTCTGAATCCGGCATTAACTGCCGTGTCCTTAGCATTGTCGCTGTTGATGCGGCGCTTCTGCTGGTTGCGACGCGACCTGCCACTAATGTCCCTGGTGTCCGAACGACCAGGGTTCTTGGTCATATTGTTGCTACAAGCAAGCCAATTGTCTTCTCCCGCGCAAAAGCGGGTCATGAGTGCCGTGAGTGCTGCCATAGATTTCGGCTTTTCCTGTCCGAGGTGCCGGGCAAGCCACTCGTCCCGGATATTATGTTTGAAGGCTGCTAGGGCCTCTGCATCCGGACAGTCGATTATTTGATTTTTTTTCTTTGTTAGGAACCGTGTCCAGAATTGCCTGGCCGATTCGTCTGGCTGCTGAATTACGTGGCTTAGGTCGTCAGCGTCTGGCGGTCGCACATAAGTGCCCTGCAAATTGTCGAGGAATGCGGCTTCCAGGTCCTCCCAACAGCTAATTGACACTGTTGGCAGGTTGTTAAGCCACTGTTGGGCTGGTCCTTTAAGCTTGAGTGGGAGGTATTTGATGGCGTGGAAATCATCTCCGCGACCATGTGGATATGAAGGAGATAATCCTCGATCCATACCGCGGGATCTGTTGAGCCATCATATGATTCGATGTTTACGTGTTTGAAACCCTCGGGGATTTGATGATCCATTATTTCGTCTGTGAAGCACAATGGGTGTGCGGCGCCTCTGTACTGGGCTATATCATGACGTAGCTCCAATGAGCTTTGTCTACTGTGTTCGGCCCTGCCGAATTTGTGACCGGCGTGATGGTTACCGTCTCGAACCGTGGGGCGCCCACGCGATCTGTAGATCGATCTTGTTTGCCTTGCCTTTTCCTCCAACATATTATGTAAGTCCGGCGCATATTCCCGTGCCTTGGTACGGGGTGCAGCTTGGGTGGAGGGCCATGAGGCCTCTCTGTCGCGGCCATGAGGTGGCTTGTCGGCCGTGTCGAGTGCTTCCTCCTCTAATCGGGGTAGCACCCTGCGCTTTGGGTAGCTCTTGGAGGGGCGTTCGAGTTTATGCTCTTCGGCCGCAAGGACTTCAGTCCATCTGTCGACTAGTAGATCTTGATCAGATTTAAGCTGTTGCTGTTTTTTCTTGAGGCTTCTTGTCGTGGCCATAAGCCTGTGTTGAAAACGCTTTTGTTCGACGGGATCCCCTGGCACGACGAATTCGTCGTCGTCGAGTCTTGCCTCGTCTTCGGAGGGAGGCATATAATTATCGTCCTTGACCTCTCTGTCAGTTGCTCTCTCATGAGGGCTGGTTTCTCCATCCTCCTGTGCTAAATCTTGCTCGGGGGGATATTCTTCGGCGCTTTCTGGGGTATTATTATCTCCCGTGCTGGAATCGCCGTTTTTGTGTTGGCGGGATTTTGAGCGGCGCCTCTGACGCTGGCGCTTTTGCTATTTCTTGGAGGGGTCATCCTCCGTTGTTCCATCGCCATCTCCCTCTTTTGGGGTGTCCACCATGTATGTGTCATATGACGAGGCGGCTTTCCAGGGCCTAGTAGGCGCTGGTTCTTCATCATCTCCTTCATCGGCGTCCATACCGTCGATGTCTTCGGAGTCGAAGTCGAAGTCGAGCATGTCAGTTAAATCATCGACAGTGGCTACCAAGTGGGTGGAGGGTGGGCTTTGAATTTCTTCATCGTCCGTACCCCAACCTTGCTGACAGTAGTCCGGCCAGGGCTCTCCTGATAAAGAGAGAGACTTCAGTGACTTCAGGATATCGCTGAAAGGCGAGTGCTGAAAGACGTCCGCGGCCGTGAACTCCATGATCAGCACCCAATCGGATTCGCTCGGCAGGGGCGCGGAGGGTTCGGAGTCCGGAGAAGAATCCGGCTCCATGGAGTCATGAGTCTTGCAGAGTACGGGGCTGGTGTTCGGGTCAACCGCCATTGGGATTGCAGCCCCCGAGGTGGCGTCCAACCGCCCATCCTCAATCGGCGCGGTCGGCTCCGAACTAGGGGTCGAAGCCGATGCGGGTGCGGCCTCCAGGGCACTGTTAGGCGGCAGAGCTAGATCATGCTCGTCGTGACAGTGCGGCGTGCTCGGCAGTGGTTCAAATCCGTCGAAGATCAAGTCCCCGCAGATGTCGGCCGTGTAGTTTAAACTTCCGAATCTGACCTGACGGCCAGGGGCGTAGCTTTCGATCTGCTCTAGATGGCCAAGCGAATCGGCCCGCAGTGCGAAGCTGCCAAAGACGAAGATCTGTCCGGGGAGGAAGGTCTCACCCTGGACTGCATCGCCATTAATGATCGTAGGAGCCATCGGGCCTGACGGCGACGGCACAGAGGAACTCTCAATGAAAGCACCAATGTTGGTGTCAAAACTGGCGGATCTCGGGTAGGGGGTCCCGAACTGTACGTCTAGGCCGGATGGTAACAGGAGGCAGGGGACACGAAGTTTTACCCAGGTTCGGGCCCTCTCGATGGAGGTAAAACCCTACGTCCTGCTTGATTAATATTGATGATATGGGTATTACAAGAGTTGATCTACCACGAGATCAGAGAGGCTAAACCCTAGAAGCTAGCCTATGGTATGATTGTTGATGTGTATGTTGTCCTACGGACTAAAACCCTCCGGTTTATATAGACACCAAAGAGGGTTAGGGTTACATAGAGTCGGTTACAATGGTAGGAGATCTGAACATCCGTATCGCCAAGCTTGCCTTCCACGCCAAGGAAAGTCCCTTCCGGACACGGGACGGAGTCTTCAATCTTGTATCTTCATAGTCCAGGAGTCCGGCTTGAAGGTATAGTTCGGCTATCCGAACACCCCCTAATCCAGGACTCCCTCAATCAGTGATGGATTAATAATAGCAGTCATTAATTGGATACGCCACACTGACCATTAACTAGTAGTCCAGACAATATAACAGTTAAAAAATATTGATAGTCAAATAATTTTCCTCTCAAAATGGTACATGACTCACAACATGAAACCTGAGTTAGTGAGAAGCCTTGGCCAAAAACATAAAGACTTATAGATCATATCGATCCAATATATCATAGGTATCATATTATTATGGATAATGATGTCTTGCCATTAACATGAAGTTCTCGAAATCAAATGATACATTTGAACAAGCAACACAACAATGGAGACTGAAGCAGACATAGATCGAAAAGTTGTACATTATTATTTCCTCCACCACTTAAGCAAGATGAATTGCGCTAGGCCATCTCATTCTTCTTCTTATTGAAGACCTCCTGAATGATGGGCCAAGAGCCTCCATCCTCATTGGTTTGGGCACAAATAAATCAGCACCAGCACTCATGAACGGCTCCATGGCATGGTTATCGGCAGAAACCCCAACCATCTTCACATCAGTTTCCCCCATAGCACGCACAATTGCCTGTCGAGCAATATAAATATTATATTGTCTTTTCTTGTAAATAAGAGGATTATATGTAGTATATAAGATTGTTTAGGTAGTATATATACTATTTTTTGGTAGTATATATCATATTTTGTGCATACTTCATTTCGCGTACAAATATGTACGTATTTCACAAATACAATAAAACTATGAGCTCACTTGCAATTTTTTCATATAACTCACTTTGGAGTATCTTAGATATAGTACATGAACATAATAAAAATAATAAAGTTGAGTATATACTACCACATGGTAGTATATATATGCCAAATACTTGCATATACAATGATATAGAATTAAGTACCTCTGGACCAGTCATGATGGGCATATTCTTATCGAACAAAACAATGTCAAACTTTTTCCCCGCAAGGAACAAATCAACAGCTTCCTTCCCATTCATGGCTAGAGTAACCTCACAGTGAAGTCTGAGCAGAATTGTTGAGAGGACCAACCTACAAACTCCAATGTCCTCTACAAGTAGTGCCTTGATAGAGGTGGATCCTTTGGCCTTGAGCTCCATGATCACCTAAATGAATTACAAACACATGAATATATTTTATTCTTGATCCACGCATGCCATATTAGTACTTGCTAGCACATTGTTATTCTTGAAAAGAATCAACTAGCAAAATCTTAATATATTACTAAACTCATAATTTAAACATCGCATAACACAATGAAATAAAATTGTCTATTTCAAATGAAACAATGACAGAGAACGATCGATTGTGCTATGCATGCAAAGTTCCCCATGTTCATTCCTTTTTCTATGATGTGCAGGACTGAAAAAACCGATGCGCCTAGATAACATCAACATGGAAAATAAACAATGAACATGCCAGCAATAATACATAAATGCATATAGATGGGTGCTAACAATGACAACCATGAAGATATTGATTAACAGATCAAATTAAAATGGATACTTCCACCCTATACTGGTATAGATCCACCTCTAAAATTCTCATGGATGTAAAGTGTGGACACTAAAAGCACCATAAGCCTCATGATGAAACTAAAAGCACCAGAAGCCCGATGATAGAACAAGGCAGGAAAACAAATAATGGAACATGTACCTGAAGGTTAGAGCTAGATGGTGATGGAGGAGATTGGGGATCTTCCTACTCTTCCCACTAGATAGTATGGTGATTGGGTGCTGGTATGCCTCGTATGACAAGGTATTTATAGATGGGAAAAGGTAAGTATGGCCAATGGACAACCTATCTCCACGGCCTTCACACGCGCAGAAAATCCGCACCGATCTTCGCCCAAGTATAAATGGGGAAATCAATATTTGTCGCAAATATTTTTTTTATTAATGAGTCATGTCCCCACATAAATATTTTCGATTGATGTTTATATGCAACTTAATGTTTCATATCTAAGGTCATGTATTAAACTATATGTCATCAATTTACTAGAAGTTGTATGAGTTATAGTTCCAAATTTTGAATGTTGGCCAATATACTATAGTTAATATTTTATTTTGTGAGACATGTGATACGTCTCCAACGTATCTATAATTTTTTATTGTTTGATGCTATTATATTATCCATCTTAGATGTTTTATATGCATTAATATGCTATTTTATGTCATTTTTTGGGACTAACCTATTAACCTAGTGCCCAGTGTCAGTTGTTGTTTTTTCCTTGTTTTTGTCTTTTACAGAAAATCAATACCAAACAGAGTCCAAACAGAACGAAACTTTTTGAGGATTTTTCTTGGACCAGAAGACAACCATGAAGCTTCCAGAGGAGGCCAGAGGGGCCACGAGGGAGCCACAAGCTCACAGGGTGCGCCCCAGGAGGGGGTGGCGCCCCCGGGCTCGTGGGCTCCTCGGGACTCCCCTAACCCTAACCCCAGCTCCATAAATACCCAAATATTCCCCGTATACTAGAGGGCACACCAAAAATACTTTCCCGCCGCCGCAAGCTTCTGTTCTTGTGAGATCCCATCTTGGGGCCTTTTCCATCACTCTGCCGGTTGGGGATTCGATCACATAGGGTTTCTACACCAACTTTGCTGCCCTACCGATGATGTGTGAGTAGTTTACCATAGACCTACGGGTCCATAGCTAGTAGCTAGATGGTTTCTGCTCTCTCTTTGATCTTCAATACAATGTTCTCCTCGATGTTCTTGGAGATCTATTCGATGTAATCCTCTTTTGCGGTGTGTTTGCTGAGATATGATGAAAATTTATGATCAGATTATCTATGAATATTATTTGAGTCTTCTCCGAACTCTTTTATGCATGATTAAGATAGCTTTTTATTTCTCTCCGATCTACTTATTTGGTTTGGCCAACTATATTGATCTTTCTTGCAATGGAAGAGGTGCTTTGTGATGGGTTCAATCTTGCGGTGTCCTCACCCAGTGACAGTATGGGTAGCAAGGCACGTATTTGTATTGTTGCTATCAAGGATAAAAATATGGTTTTTTTTACCATATTGATTGGATCTATCCCTCTAAATCATGTCATCTTGCTTAAAATGTTACTCTGTTCTTGTTAACTTAATACGCTAGATGCATGCTGGATAGCGGTCGATGTGTGGAAGTAGATGCAGAATTGTTTGTGTACTTATCACGGACGTGATGCCTATATTCATGATCATTGCGTTAGATATCGTCATAATTATGTGTTTTTCTATCAATTACTCAATAGTAATTTGTTTACCCATCGCATGTTTCTTTCAAGAGAGAAGCCTCTAGTGAAACCTATGAACCCCGAGTCTATTTTTATCATATTTTTATTTTCAGATCTATAAAACCAAAAACCAAAAAATACCTTGTTGTAATTTATTTATATTTACTTTATTTTACACTTTTACTTATCTTTTATATCAATCTCTATCAGATCTCACCCTTGCTAGTGACCTTCAAGGGTTGACGACCCCTTTTTCACGCTGTGTGCAAGAGTTTGTTAGTTTGTGCAGTTGCATCTATTGGAGACTTGTGTGTACCTCCTACTGGATTGATACCTTGGTTCTTAACTGAGGAAAATACTTATTTCTACTTTGTTTCATCACCCTTCCCTGTTCAAGGGAAAAATCAACGCAAGATCAAGAGGTAGCAACACGATACATCATATAAACTCACAACACACACACACTCACCCCTATGAAGGAGCACACATATACCTACCACTAGGAGTAGCTATGTGATGTTGAATCAATAGAAGTTGAGATTGACAATGTCCCCACAAGCACTTCATTGTAAAAGGCCAAGTCATAGCATTGAAATAGTAGTGACTGAAAGACTGAATTAAATATAAAAAATATTTGAGCACCCATGCTACGTCTAGAACTTGATCCCCGGGTAGGCTTGTTGCCCTAGAGAGTACCTGGCCATCTAAGGCCAACTCCAACGCACGACCCCAAATGGTCCGGCCGCGTCCATTTGAGGCTAAACAAACACAAAACGCGGCCCAACGTGTGGGGGCAAATGGACAAATGTAATTTTTCTGTCTGCTTTCAAACCATTCCCGGTCCAAATTTGGGTCGTGTTTGCATCGAAAAGGACACGGGCGGACGAGCACGACACGTGCCCTTGTCCTCCCCTAGCCCACCCGTCGGGGACACGGCCGTCCCTTTTTCTTCTCCCCTCCCCCTCGCCCCCACCCCTGCCATAGCCGCCTCCACCATTTTCTCGGCCACCTCGCTGACTCGCTGCCTCGCAGTCTAGCCCAACCGACCACAGCACGACAGTCGGATATGTGCCTCTCTAGCCCCGGCACCGGCAGTCAACCGCTATATACGCGGCCGCGGGATTTGGCGCACGCGGCTCCCGGATTTGGCCAATCCGGCCGCCTACGACTGCGCCTTGCCATGGATTGGCTGGTTACTGGTTCGCACAACCATGGCAACGCCTTTGCGTCGCATGCAGTTACCGAATCTGCCTCTAGCCGCTCGGATCTATCCCGGCGACGGTTCACCGGCAAAGACACCACCGGCCTCCGTCCAGGCTCGGCCCTGGCCCAGCGGCTAGTTGGCTCGGCGGCTAAACGGTATTAATTTAGCTGATGTTCTTGATGGTCATTATGTTATTTTATGCATCTCTAATCAAAATGGAACCAATAAAAAGTTTTGATTATAGATTTAATGAGCAAATGTGAAAGTGCAATCATGCTCTTAATCATATTTTGATATTGATGACAAAATACATATACATATAGGAGGCTAATTACGGTTGCTAAGTGAATACACATGATATTAGTCTCCTTGGCATTATTATGTTGGGATCATGGACGCATAAAACGAGATATGACTCAAGAAGATGACAATAGAGAAGAAGCGTATACTCCTTTATATAAATTTTGAGTTACAAGGATCCCACACTATTAAGAGGGGATACAAGTGGTATGTTCAAGAGTTGCTCAAGTGTCAACATCATGTCACTATCATACTACAGGTACTGTAACGCCCCTATAATTAAGCTAAGTGATTTCACCCTAATGGTGACATGCCATCTTATTTTGCTAAGATTATTGCCCCTTCATAAAAAAAATTAAACTCAAATTCAAATTCAAATTGCAAGTCAATTTATTATTTCTTCAAACAGTAAAACAAAAATGTTGGTGTTATTGCAAATATTTACTAAGTAATTGTCATGAAGAAACCAACATCATTTGAGTTATTTAAATTCCCTTAATACCATTTAAACAGAACCATCAACATTAAATTGATCCATTTCGATTTTAAAAAATATTTAAAAGTTTCAAAATAAATTAAAGCTTGGTGGGATAGCTCAAAACATTGCCTACTATTTATGTGACAAGTTTCATCTACAACTGAAATCACTTTATATTAAAAGAAAATGCAAAATAGTACAGAAAGAATAAACATAAATAAAAGAAAAGAAAAATAGCGAAGACCCACTCTGCATTTGGGCCATCAGCCCACAGTACGGACTGGCCCAGCCCGCCCGGGTCGTCCCCTACCGTTGTTCACATAGGCGAGGCGGACTCCGTGCGGCAACCCATGGCCACGATGGCCACGGAGGCGGATCGCAGTGGGCAGCGGCAGCCGGCCGTGGGTCTGGGCTCCCGTCTAGATCCGTCATCCATGGCCTTTGATCAATGGCGGCGCGGTTGGGAGGCTTGTGCGGAGCTAATCTGCACGACTCAGCCATGATCCAGACGGTTGGGAAGCTTGTGTGGAAGTACGTAGCTGATCTGCAGGTCTGGATCGAGAGGAGGGCGGCGTGGGGGCTGCTGGCTCCGGCCTATTAATGGTGGTTTGGCCCTAGCACTCTTCTTTCATCAAGTCGTCTTTCTGGACCTCTTCGATCTGGCCGCTAACGAGTTTCGGGCTTCCCCGTTGGAGATCTATACAGATTGGCGTATGTCGCCCTGGATATATGAATCGGAAAGGCTCCGGTCGTGCATGCTCTTATTATCAGCCAACACGGCTTAAGAGGGCGCGGCGCGAAGCTTCGCTTTCTTATCGATGTCATGGGACATGTCTAAGTCAAGATTCCCAACGCATTGATAGAGGTGGAGAAAGTCATGGCGCCTGCAATTGGAGTCTTGAAGCTTTGGCGGAAGGGTGTATTGAATGTGATGAAGATTGTGTGCCAGGTGTTTGGTGTCTTGCAACAGCGGCCTCGGCAAGCAGGGGCGGTAGCACTGGAGAGCTGCATTTTTGGTGGTGCTCCTCGAGTACCGAGTCTCGACTTCCAGGGTGAAAATCCAAGGTCTGGCCTTTATTGGTTCTACCTGGCAATAACCTTGTTGAAGGCATTATTTTTGGTGAATTTGGACTTTCTTCAGGGTGAAAACCCAAAATCTTGGCAATGACAAAGCTTATGCATTGTTTCTTTCTTGGAGGCGTTACTTTTTGAGAACCTGTTTTGTAATCAGGGTGTTGTCTTCGGTGGTGGTTAGAGTGCTGTTGATGCTAGTGATTGATCATCGTGGCGGGGTCTTTTTCTTGCTCTTTTTACTTCTTTTTTTGGTTGTGTGTATCCTTGATGCCTTTGGACATCTTGTTGGTACAGAGGCCTGGTGTAATTGGTATCTTCGCGATATTAATATATTCCTTTGTCAAAAAATATACATGTATCAAAGGACCCAAAGATTTTTGGTGTCAAAGGTTACTTAAAATGGCATCAGAAGATCACACATCATACTATACTACTCCCTCCGTTCCAAATTACTCGTCGCAGAAATGGATCTATCTAGAACTAAGATACATCCATACCCGCGACAAGTAATTCGGAATGGAGGGAGTATTTGTCTCGACACGGTTCTGTAACACCGACCCACAGGCAATTAATCTGGAGATCACGCATCATATATTTTGCAACTAGTTTAACTGTGGCAGGGAATTTATATTTTGCAGGAATGGCAGGGAGCTCGTTCCAGATCGATCACAGACGCAGGGTGGGCATTGGGTGGTTAATTCGCCAGATCTGATTTATTATATTATCATCTACCATTAATTGGATACAGTATGTGTGCCATGGCCTCAATATATCAATCGAGCTGGCTTAATGAGTTAATGTGAACGAAATATACACGAATTATACCCATTTACATGTGTACTGCGACTAAGGGCATCTCTAACGGCAATACCTCCGACGCTGTAAACACCCGCGGACGCGTCTGATACGTCTCCAACGTATCTATAATTTTTTATTGTACAATGCTATTATATTATCCATCTAGGATGTTTTATATGCATTTATATGTTATTTTATATGATTTTTGGGACTAACCTATTAACCCAGAGCCCAGTGCCGGTTTCTGTTTTTTCCTTGTTTTTGAGTTTTGCAGAAAAGGAAAACCAAACGGAGTCCAATTGAGCTGAAATTTGACGGAGATCATTTTTGGGCCAGAAGAAGCCCAAGGAGTACCGAAAGTGGGCCAGAAGATCCCCAAGGCCACCACGAGGGTGGGGACGCGCCCTACCCCCTTGGGCGCGTCCCCTGCCTCGTGGTCGCCTCGGGGACCCCCTGACTTGTTCCCGACTCCAACACCTCTTATATAACACCCAAACTTCCAGAAAGAAACCTAGATCGGGAGTTCCGCCGCCGCAAGCCTCTATAGCCACCAAAAACCAATCGGGACCCTGTTCCAGCACCCTGCCAGAGGGGGGATCCCTCATCGGTGGCCATCTTCATCATCCCGGCGCTCTCCATGACGAGGAGGGAGTAGTTCATCCTTGGGGCTGAGGGTATGTACCCGTAGCTATGTGTTTGATCTCTCTCGCTCTCGTGTTCTTGATTTGGCACGATCTTGATGTATCGCGGGCTTTGCTATTATAGTTGGATCTTATGATGCTTCTCCCCCTCTATTTTCTTGTAATGGATTGAGTTTTCCCTTTGAAGTTATCTTATCGGATTGAGTCTTTAAGGATTTGAGAACACTTGATGTATGTCTTGCATGTGCTTATCTGTGGTGACAATGGGATATCACGTGATCTACTTGATGTATGTTTTGGTGATCAACTTGCGGGTTCTGTGACCTCGTGAACTTATGCATAAGGGTTGGCACACATTTTCGTCTTGACTCTCCGGTAGAAACTTTGGGGCACTCTTTAAAGTTCTTTGTGTTGGTTGAATAGATGAATCTGAGATTGTGTGATGCATATCATATAATCATACCCACGGATACTTGAGGTGACATTGGAGTATCTAGGTGACATTAGGGTTTTGGTTGATATGTGTCTTAAGGTGTTATTCTAGTATCAACTCTTGAATAGATCGATCCAAAAGAATAACTTTGAGGTGGTTTCGTACCCTATAATAATCTCTTCGTTTGTTCTCCGCTATTAGTGACTTTGGAGTGACTATTTATTGCATGTTGAGGGATAGTTATATGATCCAATTATGTTATTATTGTTGAGAGAGCTTGCACTAGTGAAAGTATGAACCCTAGGCCTTATTTCAACGCATTGCAATACCGTTTGCGCTCACTTTTATTACTTGTTACCTTGCTGTTTTATATTTTCAGATACAAAAACATATATCTACCATCCATATTGCACTTGTATCACCATCTCTTCGCCGAACTAGTGCACCTATACAATTTACCATTGTATTGGGTGTGTTGGGGACACAAGAGACTCTTTTTTATTTGGTTGCAGGGTTGCTTGAGAGAGACCATCTTCATCCTACGGCTCCCACGGATTGATAAACCTTAGGTCATCCACTTGAGGGAAATTTGCTACTGTCCTACAAACATGTGCATTTGGAGGCCCAACAACGTCTACAAGAAGAAGGTTGTGTAGTAGACATCAGCATCCAAACACGTCCGAAGAACAAGGATATGGGAGCGAGACATTCAACCATGTGCACCAAATGTTGGACCCAAGACTGGCCTCCTTTATTTGAGACATGCATATGTTAAATCAATAGCATTCTTGGGCCAATGGAGTGCTGCCTGAGAGTGTTGGTCGTGCCACCAACCGAGACTAAAGGGATTGAGGCATTAGTCCCGGTTCGTGGCTCCAACCAGGACTAAAGGTCTAACGTTAAGTCCCAGTTGGAGCCACGAACTGGGACTAATGCCTCAATTTTCAAATTATCCCCCCCCCCCGTATCGCCATTTCAGTTTTGAAAAAAAAATGATAAAAAAATTCAAAAATTAAAATTCTTTGAGATGTAGTTATATTACTACATCTACTAGCTAGGAAAATTTAAAAACATAAATTTGGACATGTTTTGCAAAAAAGTGTTATGAAAAAGTAAAACGGCTATAACTTTTGCATACGATATCGAAAAAAACGTATAATATATCAAAATGTTCAGCACGAAAATCCGCATCTGATTTTGACCGCCTGCGGCCTGTTTGCAAATTTTTAGAATCCTCAAATTCTAAAGGGAAAAAAAAGTTATGCTCAAATTTCTGTTTTTTTATTTTGGTTAAATCCGGTCAAACTACTTATTCAAGAAGTATTAGTGGTACTAAATAATTATTCAAGAATATTAGTGTTACTAAATAATTATTTCAGTTTTTTTTGAATTTTGGTCAAATCTGGTCAAACTATGGTCAAACCATGGTCAAACTATGGTCAAACTACTTATTCAAGAAATATTAGTGTTACTAAATAATTATTGTTTTTTAGAATAATAGTTTCAAACTCAAACAGTGAAATGTGTGACTTCATACTCAAGCTAAGCTCCTGAGGGTTAATAGGATTGACATCTTACTATTGTTAGGAAAACAATAAGTGTAGACTTGGAAACGAGGGAGAATAGAACCCGAAAGTTAAGCGTACTCAGACTGGGGTAGTGAGAGGATGGGTGACCGGCCGGGAAGTTAGATGATTTGGAATGATGAGGGGTGATTAGAGATTAGAGGTTAAATTGAGCAGTGATGAGGGGTGGTTAGAGATTAAATTGTAAAATAATTCAAAAATTAAAAAATTAGAAGAAACAAATTAAAAAAATTCTAAAAATTTCAAAAAAAAAATCAAAAAAATTCCTTTAGTCCCGGCGGAACCAAAGGTGGAGCTCCAGGCAACGGCCACATGGATGACCATTAGTCCCGGTTCGTATAAGAACCGGGACTAAAGGGGGGCCTTTAGTACCGACCCTTTAGTCAGAACCGGGACTAAAGACCCTTATGAACCGGGACAAATGGCCCTTTTTCTACTAGTGATCTGAACTTCATTAGAGTAATATACTAAAATTTGCAATCAATATGGGAGATCCGTTTTGTTATTCAGATAACAAAATAGCCATGGCAAAGGAAAAACTAAGTGTACTATGATATTATCTTTAATACAGAAGTATCAAACCGAAGGTTGGATCTGCAACAAAGACAATAGTTCGGTCATCAACTTGCCAAAAATCCTTGATAGTCAATCCTATAAGAAAGAGCATTAATCAATTTATATGTGCTACCACACATGTGCACAATCATGTGAGTGCGAACAATGCCTCCTATTAGCTATAACAGAGAAGAATAAAAGATTATATGGTAATAGCTTAATAAAAGATTATATGATAATAGCTTTATATATGTCATGTTGGACAATAATAATCGCAAGTACAAGCTCTACATTGGTTTTGAGAGTAAATAATTGCCACATAAGACGAGAATAATCCTACTTCATACTACACAAGGTTTTTGTACATCAAGCAAACATGCAGATTGTTGAATAAAAAGAATCAGCACAGATTCACATATTAATATGCATAAGTCCGGCAAACTCGGGACATCAGCATTCGCGATCCAATTGAATACATACTCAGCTGCTCTCGTGGGCCAGACTTGTATGCCCCATGGTCAAAAGGTGATATCTTAGGATCAAGAATATATCTAAGTCCGTGATTTTAACCATTAAATTTGTCACAGTATGTGAGAAAACGGGAAAGAATTGTGTACTGGACATAAATTGCGTACAGTATGTGGCCAGTCAAGAAAATTTTACTAGCTATAGCGATATTCATCGTCAGCAATATTTGACCACAGAAATGACATCCTTGCATGTATCTATGCACATATATGAACTGAAGAAAATAATAAAATATAATACAATGCGACTCGTATGAATGTGAAAAAGACGAAGCAAAAGTCACCTGGTGTATCCCGATAATTTTGTGTGAGAACTCTCAACTTATACCCAGTGACATTCAGGGGCAGATCTATCAGCTTAATTAAAGCTCACTTGAATGTCATTCATTTCTGGATATAATTGCGCTTATCCGCTGGGCGGTTTGGAATACGAGAAATCATTTCATTTTCAAAGCCCGCCAACCAAGTCTGTCTATATTCATGCAGAAGGAGATTTAAAGAGCAGCTTCAGTGGATGGAATACAGAGTGCATCGAAAAAAAAGTATCAGGGTTTTGATGAATGGATTAAATCCTTTTGTAAAATGTTAAGTCTTGCAGACTTGCTTTGTACGGTCCTTTTTGTTCTTTTTTGGTTTCTATGTTTAGCTCCTTGATAATCATGTACAGTGGACTTTTCGTTATACTCAAAATACATAAAATATAATGTACGAAGAAATTTCTACAATTCCGCCTTAAAAATGGAGCCGGTTTTCTTGCCGTCGACCCACCCGTAGCTCCCGAGCCGGCGCCAACTCTTTTATGTTTCTGGCAAAGTCTCAGAGTCGAGGAGCCGCCTTTGGTTCTCAAATTGTTACTTTTGTAACGATATGTGTTAACAAAGCTATAAATCTCTCGTATACGAATTAACAAAAAGTTACTGGATTGAAACTGAAAGAGCTACATGTTATATTGATCACATATAATCATAGGTTGTCTCTGTTGTTCTTCTTGCTAACGCCAACCAACCTTTAACATGAAACTCTAGCGATAAAACAGACAACACGACAATACCAGTGGAATAGAACATTGATCGATCATCTAAACTTTATTCGTCCACTCCTTGAGCAAGTTGGATGTGGTACTTCATGGCATTCTTCTTCTTATTAATGACCTCCTGAATTATAGACCCAAGACAATCAATCCACATTGGTTTGGGCACGAAGGAATCAGCCCCGGCACTCATGAACTCCTCCATGGCATGATCATCAGCTGACACCCCAACAATCAATCCTTGTGTAGCACAATCAATATCCATTATTATGCACCCTAGACATGTAGCAGAATTTCGTTATTGTTTTTGTTGTTGCTGTTATTAGGTGCATATACATGGATGCCCACAACAGCAACAACATAAACAACAACAAAATCGTGCAACATCATCAAACTGTACTTGTTTCACCATAGACATGTATGAAACCTATTAATGATCAATCTCTTGTCTGTAAAGAATGTACACAGAACAGAAAGTACTACAAGTCGGATGAGAAAAGAAGATAGAAAAACAAATGAAGGAATGGGGACCTTAAGACCAGATTTAGAGCTTATTATGGAGGAACAGGGGAACGATCGAGCTCCGGCATCAATTGTTGATAATTTTTGCATGACAAAAATAAAAGAGATCTACTGTGCTATACATGTATGATTTCACATGTGTTGGAAATATGCCCTAGAGGCAATAATAAAAGTATTATATTTCATTGTTCATGATAATTGTCTTGTATTCATGCTATAACTGTATTATCCGGAAATCGTAATACACGTGTGAATACTTAGACCACACTATGTCCCTGGTAAGCCTCTAGTTGACCAGCTCGTTGTGATCAACAGATAGTCATGGTTTCCTGACTATGGACATTGGATGTCGTTGATAACGGGATCACATCATTAGGAGAATGATGTGATGGACAAGACCCAATCCTAAGCATAGCATAAAAGATCGTGTAGTTCGTTTTGCTAGAGCTTTGCAAGTGTCAAGTATCTCTTCCTTCGACCATGAGATCGTGTAACTCCCGGATACCGTAAGAATGCCTTGGGTGTATCAAACGTCACAACGTAACTGGGTGACTATAAAGGTGCATTACAGGTATCTCCGAAAGTAGCTGTTGGGTTGACACGGATCGAGACTGGGATTTGTCACTCCGTATGACGGAGAGGTATCTCTGGGCCCACTCGGTAATGCATCATCATATTGAGCTCAATGTGACCAAGGTGTTGGACACGGGATCATGCATTATGGTACGAGTAAAGTGACTTGCCGGTAACGAGACTGAACAAGGTATTGGGATACCGACGATCGAGTCTCGGGCAAGTAACGTACCGATTGACAAAGGGAATTGCATACAGGGTTTGATCGAATCCTCGACATAGTGGTTCATCCGATGACAACATCGAGGAGCATGTGGGAGCCATCATGGGTATCCAGATCCCGCTGATGGTTATTGACTGAGAGAGTCTCGGTCATGTCTGCATGTCTCCCGAACCCGTAGGGTCTACACACTTAAGGTTCAGTTACGCTAGGGTTATAGGGATATGTATATGCAGTAAGCCGAATGTTGTTCGGAGTCCCGGATGAGATCCCGGACGTCACGAGGAGTTCCGGAATGGTCCGGAGGTAAAGATTTATATATGGGAAGTCCTGTTTCGGGCATCGGGACAAGTTTCGGGGTTATCGGTATTGTACCGGGACCACCGGAAGGGTCCCGGGGGTCCACCGGGTGGGTCCACCTGTCCCGGGGGGCCACATGGGCTGTGGGGGGTGCGCCTTGGCCTAATGGGCCAAGGGCACCAGCCCCACATAGGCCCATGCGCCTAGGGTTTAAGGGGGGCAAGAGTCCTAGGAGGGTAAGGCACCTCCTAGGTGCCTTGGGGGGAGGGAAAACCCCCCTTGGCCGCCGCACCCCCTAGGAGATTGGATCTCCTAGGGCCGGCCACCCCCCCCTTGGCACCCCTATATATAGTGGGGGAGAGGAGGGACTTCATACCTGAACGCCCTGGCCTTTGGTTGCCTCCTTCTCCCTCCCCAACACCTCCTCCACCTCCATAGTGCTTAGCGAAGCTCTGCCGGAGTACTGCAGCTCCATCAACACCACGTCGTCGTGCTGCTGCTGGTGCCATCTCCCTCAACCTCTCCTCCCTTCCTTGCTGGATCAAGAAGGAGGAGACGTGGCTGTTCCGTACGTGTGTTGAACGCGGAGGTGCCGTCCGTTCGGCGCTGGTCATCGGTGATTTGGATCACGTCGAGTACGACTACATCATCACCTTGCAAGCTTCCGCACGCGATCTACAAGTGGTATGTAGATGCAAACTCTCTCCCTAGACTCGTTGTTTAGATGAACTCATAGATGGATCTTGGTGAAACCGTAGGAAAAATTTTAATTTTCTGCAACGTTCCCCAACAGTGGCAGCATGAGCTAGGTCTATGCGTAGTTCTCTTTGCACGAGTAGAACACAACTTTGTTGTGGGCGTGGATTTTGTCATCTTACTTGCCTCTACTAGTCTTTTCTTGCTCAACGGTATTGTGGGATGAAGCGGCCCGGACCAACCTTACACATACTCTTACGTGAGACCGGTTCCACCGACTGACATGCACAAGTTGCATAAGGTGGCTGGCGGGTGTCTGTCTCTCCCACCTTAGTTGGAGCGGAATCGATGAACAGGGCCCTTATGAAGGGTAAATAGAAGTTGACAAAATCACGTTGTGGTGATTCGTAGGTAAGAAAACGTTCTTGCTAGAACCCAATTGCAGCCACGTAAAAAATGCAACAACAATTAGAGGACGTCTAACTTGTTTTTGCAGCGATTGACCATGTGATGTGATATGGCCAGAAGTTGTGATGAATGATGAATTGTGATGTATGAGATCATGTTCTTTGTAATAGGATTCACGACTTGCATGTCGATGAGTATGACAACCGGCAGGAGCCATAGGAGTTGTCATTATTTTTTGTATGACCTGCGTGTCATTGAATAACGTCATGTAAACTACTTTACTTTATTGCTAAACGTTAGTCATAGAAGTAGAAGTAGTCGTTGGCGTGACAACTTCATGAAGACACGATGATGGAGATCATGATGATGGAGATCATGGTGTCAAGCCGGTGACAAGATGATCATGGAGCCCCGAAGATGAAGATCAATGGAGCTATATGATATTGGCCATATCATGTCACAACTATATAATTGCATGTGATGTTTATTATGTATTATGCATCTTGTTTACTTAGGACGATGGTAGTAAATAAGATGATCCCTTATAAAATTTCAAGAAGTGTTCCCCCCTAACTGTGCACCGTTGCTACAGTTCGTCGTTTCTAAGCACCACGTGATGATCGGGTGTGATGGATTCTTACGTTCACATACAACGGGTGTAAGACAGTTTTACACAGCGAAAACACTTAGGGTTAACTTGACGAGCCTAGCATGTGCAGACATGGCCTCGGAACACGGAGACCGAAAGGTCGAACACGAGTCGTATAGAAGATACGATCAACATGAAAATGTTCACCGACGATGACTAGTCCGTCTCACGTGATGATCGGACACGGGCCAGTCGACTCGGATCGTGTAACACTTAGATGACTAAAGGGATGTCTAATCTAAGTGGGAGTTCATAATTTGATTAGAACTTTATTATCATGAACTTAGTCTAAAACCTTTGCAAATATGTCTTGTAGATCAATGGCCAACGCTAATGTCAACATGAACTTCAACGCGTTCCTAGAGAAAACCAAGCTGAAAGATGATGGCAGCAACTATACGGACTGGGTCCGGAACCTGAGGATCATCCTCATAGCTGCCAAGAAACAATATGTCCTAGAAGGACCGCTAGGTGACGCTCCCGTCCCAGAGAACCAAGACATTATGAATGCTTGGCAGTCTCGCGCTGATGATTACTCCCTCGTTCAGTGCGGCATGCTTTACAGCTTAGAACCGGGGCTCCAAAAGCGTTTTGAGCATCACGGAGCATATGAGATGTTCGAAGAGCTGAAACTAGTTTTTCAAGCTCATGCCCGGGTCGAGAGATATGATGTCTCCGACAAGTTCTACAGTTGTAAGATGGAGGAAAACAGTTCTGTCAGTGAACACATCCTAAACATGTCTGGGTTGCACAACCGTATGACCCAGCTGAACATTAACCTCCCAGATGAGGCGGTCATTGACAGAATCCTCCAGTCGCTCCCACCAAGCTACAAGAGCTTTGTGATGAACTACAACATGCAGGGAATGGAAAAGACCATTCCTGAAGTGTTCTCGATGCTGAAGTCAGCGGAGGCTGAAATCAAGAAAGAACATCAAGTGTTGATGGTCAATAAGACCACTAAGTTCAAGAAGGGCAAGGGTAAGAAGAACTTCAAGAAGGACGGCAAAGATGTTGCCGCGCCTGGTAAGCCAGTTACCGGGAAGAAGTCAAAGAATGGACCCAAGCCTGAGACTGAGTGCTTTTATTGCAAGGGGAAGGGTCACTGGAAGCGGAACTGCCCCAAATACTTAGCGGATAAGAAGGCCGACAACACCAAAGGTATATTTGATATACATGTGATTGATGTGTACCTTACCAGTAATCGTAGTAACTCCTGGGTATTTGATACCGGTGCCGTTGCTCATATTTGTAACTCACAGCAGGAGCTGCGGAATAAACGGAGACTGGCAAAGGACGAGGTGACGATGCGCGTCGGGAATGGTTCCAAAGTCGATGTGATCGCCGTCGGCACGCTGCCTCTACATTTACCTATGGGATTAGTTTTGAACCTTAATAATTGTTATTTAGTGCCAAGTTTGAGCATGAACATTGTATCAGGATCTCGTTTAATACGAGATGGCTACTCATTTAAGTCTGAGAATAATGGTTGTTCGATTTATATGAGAGATATGTTTTATGGTCATGCTCCGATGGTCGATGGTTTATTCTTAATGAATCTCGAGCGTAATATTACACATGTTCATAGTGTATATGCCAAAAGATTTAAAGTTGATAACGATAGTCCCACATACTTGTGGCACTGCCGCCTTGGTCACATTGGTGTCAAGCGCATGAAGAAGCTCCATGCCGATGGACTTTTAGAGTCTCTTGATTATGAATCGTTTGACACGTGCGAACCATGCCTCTTGGGCAAAATGACCAAGACTCCGTTCTCCGGAACAATGGAGCGAGCTACCAACTTGTTGGAAATCATACATACCGATGTGTGCGGTCCAATGAGCGTTGAGGCTCGCGGAGGATATCGTTATGTTCTCACTCTCACAGATGACTTGAGTAGATATGGGTATGTCTACTTAATGAAACACAAGTCTGAGACCTTTGAAAAGTTTAAGGAATTTCAGAATAAGGTGGAGAATCAACGTGACCGAAAGATAAAATTCTTACGATCAGATCGTGGAGGAGAATACTTAAGTCACGAATTTGGTACACACTTAAAGAAATGTGGAATCGTTTCACAGCTCACGCCGCCTGGAACACCTCAGCGAAACGGTGTGTCCGAACGTCGTAATCGCACTCTATTGGATATGGTGCGGTCTATGATGTCTCTTACCGATTTACCGCTATCATTTTGGGGATACGCTCTAGAGACAGCTACATTCACTTTAAATAGGGCACCGTCTAAATCCGTTGAGACGACACCGTATGAATTATGGTTTGGAAAGAAACCTAAGCTGTCGTTTCTAAAAGTTTGGGGATGCGAAGCTTATGTCAAGAAACTTCAACCTGAAAAGCTCGAACCCAAGTCGGAAAAATGCGTATTCATAGGATACCCTAAGGAAACTGTAGGGTATACCTTCTACTTAAGATCCGAAGGCAAGATCTTTGTTGCTAAGAACGGATGCTTTCTGGAAAAAGAGTTTCTCTCGAAAGAAGTAAGTGGGAGGAAAGTAGAACTCGATGAAGTACTACCTCTTGAGCGGGATAGTGACGCAGCACAGGAAACCGTTCCTGTGATGCCCACACCAACTGAAGAGGAAAACCATGATAATGATCAAGGTACTTCGGATCAAGTTACTGCTGAACTTCGTAGGTCCACAAGGACACGTTCCGCACCAGAGTGGTACGGCAACCCTGTCCTGGAAATCATGTTGTTAGACAACAATGAACCTTCGAACTATGAAGAAGCAATGGCGGGCCCGGATTCCAACAAATGGCTTGAAGCCATGAAATCCGAGATAGAATCCATGTATGAAAACAAAGTATGGACTTTGACAGACTTGCCCGATGATCGGCGAGCGATAGAAAACAAATGGATCTTTAAGAAGAAGACGGACGCGGATGGTAATCTATAAAGCTCGACTTGTCGCTAAGGGTTATCGACAGGTTCAAGGGATTGACTACGACGAGACATTCTCTCCCGTAGCGAAGCTAAAGTCCGTCCGAATCATGTTAGCAATTGCCGCATACTATGATTATGAGATATGGCAGATGGACGTCAAAACAGCATTCCTTAACGGGCATCTTAAGGAAGAACTGTATATGATGCAGCCGGAAGGTTTTGTCGATCCTCGGAACGCTAACAAAGTATGCAAGCTCCAGCGATCCATTTATGGACTGGTGCAAGCATCTCGGAGTTGGAACATTCGCTTTGATGAGATGATCAAAGCGTTTGGGTTTATGCAGACTTATGGAGAAGCCTGCGTTTACAAGAAAGTGAGTGGGAGCTCTGTAGCATTTCTCATATTATATGTAGATGACATACTCCTGATGGGAAATAATATAGAATTTCTGGACAGCATTAAGGCCTACTTGAATAAGTGTTTTTCAATGAAGGACCTTGGAGAAACTGCTTATATATTAGGCATCAAGATCTATAGAGATAGATCGAGACGCCTCATAGGTCTTTCACAAAGCACATACCTTGATAAGATTTTGAAGAGATTCAGAATGGATCAGTCCAAGAAGGGGTTCTTGCCTATGTTACAAGGTATGAGACTGAGCTCAGCTCAGTCACCGACCACGGCAAAAGATAAAGAAGAGATGAGTGTCATCCCCTATGCTTCAGCCATAGGATCTATTATGTATGCCATGCTGTGTACCAGACCCGATGTAAACCTTGCCGTAAGTTTGGTAGCAAGATACCAAAGTAATCCCGGCAAGGAACACTGGACAGCGGTCAAGAATATCCTGAAGTACCTGAAAAGGACAAAGGACATGTTTCTCGTTTATGGAGGAGACGAAGAGCTCGTCGTAAAGGGTTACGTCGACGCTAGCTTCGACTCAGATCCGGATGACTCTAAGTCACAAACCGGATACGTGTATATGTTGAATGGTGGAGCAGTAAGCTGGTGCAGCTGCAAGCAGAGCGTCGTGGCGGGATCTACGTGTGAAGCGGAGTACATGGCAGCCTCGGAGGCAGCACATGAAGCGATTTGGGTGAAGGAGTTCATCACCGACCTAGGAGTCATACCCAATGCGTCGGAGCTGATCAAACTCTTCTGTGACAACACTGGAGCTATTGCCCTCGCAAAGGAGCCCAGGTTTCACAAGAAGACCAGGCACATCAAGCGTCGTTTCAACTCCATCCGTGAAAATGTTCAAGATGGAGACATAGAGATTTGCAAAGTGCATACGGATCTGAATGTCGCAGATCCGCTGACTAAACCTCTCTCGCGTGCAAAACATGATCAACACCAGAACTCTATGGGTGTTCGATTCATCACAATGTAACTAGATTAGTGACTCTAGTGCAAGTGGGAGACTGTTGGAAATATGCCCTAGAGGCAATAATAAAAGTATTATTATATTTCATTGTTCATGATAATTGTCTTGTATTCATGCTATAACTGTATTATCCGGAAATCGTAATACACGTGTGAATACTTAGACCACACTATGTCCCTGGTAAGCCTCTAGTTGACCAGCTCGTTGTGATCAACAGATAGTCATGGTTTCCTGACTATGGACATTGGATGTCGTTGATAACGGGATCACATCATTAGGAGAATGATGTGATGGACAAGACCCAATCCTAAGCATAGCATAAAAGATCGTGTAGTTCGTTTTGCTAGAGCTTTGCAAGTGTCAAGTATCTCTTCCTTCGACCATGAGATCGTGTAACTCCCGGATACCGTAAGAATGCCTTGGGTGTATCAAACGTCACAACGTAACTGGATGACTATAAAGGTGCATTACAGGTATCTCCGAAAGTAGCTGTTGGGTTGACACGGATCGAGACTGGGATTTGTCACTCCGTATGACGGAGAGGTATCTCTGGGCCCACTCGGTAATGCATCATCATATTGAGCTCAATGTGACCAAGGTGTTGGACACGGGATCATGCATTACGGTACGAGTAAAGTGACTTGCCGGTAACGAGACTGAACAAGGTATTGGGATACCGACGATCGAGTCTCGGGCAAGTAACGTACCGATTGACAAAGGGAATTGCATACAGGGTTTGATCGAATCCTCGACATAGTGGTTCATCCGATGACAACATCGAGGAGCATGTGGGATCCATCATGGGTATCCAGATCCCGCTGATGGTTATTGACTGAGAGAGTCTCGGTCATGTCTGCATGTCTCCCGAACCCGTAGGGTCTACACACTTAAGGTTCAGTTACGCTAGGGTTATAGGGATATGTATATGCAGTAACCCGAATGTTGTTCGGAGTCCCGGATGAGATCCCGGACGTCACGAGGAGTTCCGGAATGGTCCGGAGGTAAAGATTTATATATGGGAAGTCCTGTTTCGGGCATCGGGACAAGTTTCGGGGTTATCGGTATTGTACCGGGACCACCGGAAGGGTCCCGGGGGTCCACCGGGTGGGTCCACCTGTCCCGGGGGGCCACATGGGCTGTGGGGGGTGCGTCTTGGCCTAATGGGCCAAGGGCACCAGCCCCACATAGGCCCATGCGCCTAGGGTTTAAGGGGGGCAAGAGTCCTAGGAGGGTAAGGCACCTCCTAGGTGCCTTGGGGGGAGGGAAAACCCCCCTTGGCCGCCGCACCCCCTAGGAGATTGGATCTCCTAGGGCCGGCCACCCCCCCTTGGCACCCCTATATATAGTGGGGGAGAGGAGGGACTTCATACCTGAACGCCCTGGCCTTTGGTTGCCTCCTTCTCCCTCCCCAACACCTCCTCCACCTCCATAGTGCTTAGCGAAGCTCTGCCGGAGTACTGCAGCTCCATCAACACCACGCCATCGTGCTGCTGCTGGTGCCATCTCCCTCAACCTCTCCTCCCTTCCTTGCTGGATCAAGAAGGAGGAGACGTGGCTGTTCCGTACGTGTGTTGAACGCGGAGGTGCCGTCCGTTCGGCGCTGGTCATCGGTGATTTGGATCACGTCGAGTACGACTACATCATCACCTTGCAAGCTTCCGCACGCGATCTACAAGTGGTATGTAGATGCAAACTCTCTCCCTAGACTCGTTGTTTAGATGAACTCATAGATGAATCTTGGTGAAACCGTAGGAAAAATTTTAATTTTCTGCAACGTTCCCCAACAACATGTTCTTTGAAGTAACATGTAGCATACAAGCCAAATATATGCACAGAGATTGCAATTCCCAAGAAGAACTAAAACAAAAATCATAAATGAATTATCTTCTGATAAAAAAATAAAAAAATGATGAACACAAGCAAAAGAAATGTGGCACATTGAATGAATAAAAAAACAGAGGTTGACTGTGCTGTGCTACACATGGACAAATTGCCATGTTTTTCTTTGCAATATATAGCACCCAAAATATGAGGCTAGATAGCAACCGCGCATACAAAAGAAACGAAAAAAACATAGGGAAGCAAAGAAACAATGCCAATGGCAACATGTATATATGGAACCATATACAAATAGATGTCAACAATAATAACATAAAATGTATTTTGCTACATAGATCAAAATGTACTCGGTTTCATCGTACATGTGCTTGCATAGCACTTAATCAGTATCTTAATTATCTGTAAATCATGGAAGCATGGACACAGAAACAACGACTTGTCAGGAGACAAACAAGGCAGAAAAACAAAGGAAGGAATTGAGGCCTTGAGGCTAGCTAGCGCTTATCGTGGAATAGGAGGAGAGATGGAGCTCTTGCTGCTTGAGACTGCTGTTGGTGTGCCTTGTACCACCGTATGCCCAGGTATTTATAGGGGGCCAAGGGACGAAAGGCCTCATAGCCAGCCAACCTCTCCACCGTCCGTTCAAAATCACATCAACCTCTGGTTGAGATGGTTAGGTGGACAGTGGTATCCCCAACCCACCAGGGTTCAAATTTTGATGCTCGCATTTATCCTGGATTTATTTCAGGAATTTCGGCGATACGCTTTCAGTTGGAGAAGACGTTTCCGTCGACTACGAGGCGCCTACGGTGACTTCGTAAAATCTCAAAATGATATGCCGACTCAGTCTCTCGGAGGTGCTCATAGGGGTAGGGTGTGCGTGTGTGCGTTCATAGAGGTGAGTGTATGCGCGTGTATATGAGCATTTATGTCTGTACTGATGCTCAAAAAAACGCTCTATCCTGCTCTCTCCCAAAATAAAAATCAAAATTTAATACTGGATTCGTATCCTTTGGGATTAATGAGCAATATCTCCTGAAATGCAGTGTATATACGCACTGGCCGTTGTTTACATGCAAATACTAACCCACCGTTTTTTGGTGCGATAATTGCTAGGCGCGGACGAGCTCGCGCGCTCTCGGAATCTGTATGCGTTCGATCCGCTGGAGGCGCGAGGGGCCCGCTGTATTGTACGCGACGGGTGAGTACAGTTAATGTGCGTACGTAACGGGCAAGAGACATTGGTGGCTCGGGCGTTAGACGAGGATTTCACGGTGTTTATGTAACGCGTCGTCTGTCTACTGTTCTGGACTTGTGTGTACCGGAAGTATGAGACGGCCTGTAACGGTGAGGTACAGTAAGTAGTTGGCGGCCCACTGGATGTATTTAACGCAATCCACGGGCCCTTCTGGATCTGGTCCCCATTCGATCCCCAAATCGCAAGACGAAACCCTAGACTTGCCACACGGTTTCTTTTAGGTCGCACCAAATCAGAGCAGATAGATCCCTAGGTATCGAAGATGGCGGATCCAGCTGCTCTGCCAATCGTGCCTTGTCCGGATTGCGGCAGGAACGTGGTGACCTACGTTGCTAGGCGCGGGCAGAACGCCGGTCAGTGTTTCTACAAGTGCCGGAATCACAACGTAAGTCCAGTTTCTTGGATTGGGTATGGGTGTTTTTTGAGATGTTTAGCTGGGTAGATTATCACGAGGTACGTGTTCTTGTGGATCCATTGCAGCCTTCAGCGGGTGGATGCGATTTCTACAGGTGGCAGGAAGGCTATGCAGCGCATCTGGCCAATCTTGAAGGAGGAGAAGCTGCTGTGGGTCAAATCGGTCCGGGTCAGATGCAGGGTGGGCAAGCTGTCGAAGCTCAAGTTGTGCAGGCTGATCACGGCCAGCCGGTGCAGCAAAATGGGCCGCCGGAGGCGTCGCAGGCTGCATCGTTTGCTAGTGCGGTCGCAGGATATATGCTCGCGGCAGCTCCAGCTGCCGGTCGGCAAGGTGTGACAGTCGCCGACGCCGCCTCCATCAACCTGGTGGTATCTGTAGCAAACCTGGTAATTGGGGTGGCAATTCTGCTGTTGCTCGTGGCAGATGTTGTCCTGCGCCTGGTTAATTAGGCGACGTGGCCGTTCTTATCTGGCCGAGACGGCAGAGTGGTTAACTAGGCATAGGCTTAGTGTTATGCAAAATTACGTTATGCTTTTCTAGTTGGTCGATGTGTGGACGTGACGCTGTAACCATGTAGTGCTAAGTGTGGACGAGCTGCAGATGTAATGTCCTGTGTGATACTATGAATGATGATGCCTACGGTGTGTGAAATATGTCTTTTTTTATCCTGTCAGAATGGGAGTTTTGAGAGAAGGCTTTTCAGCATGAATGCCATTTTTCTTTTTTGCATTTTAAGCCGTGATTTTTAGGAGCTGGCGTGCATGTATGAAACGGATGGTCACCAACATGGTTAAACATTGTTTGTATGCAGATATTCAGGCATAATTTTTTTTATTCCTTTTGTGTTACTTAGATTTAGTTTTTACATTTATTCCTGTACGGCAAAGATATATTTGTTAGAATACAAGTTTATATTTTTTATATATGTCCATATTTTTTTAGATGCATATTTTTTTAGTATGTTTTTGAGTTGACTGATAATGATTTTTTTTGAAAATAAAAGAATTACATCTTTTATTATTGCAACATTTTCTATAAACACATATAAATATTTTAAACAGAAGTGTTGCTTTTTCATGGGTGGCCGTTCTTTTTTTTATGCATTTACATTTTTTAAATTGGCCGATAATATTTTTTTAATACTTGTTCGCCATTATTCAAATGCTTGATAATTTTTATAAGTAATGATTAACTCCCTTCACACATGCTGTATATAATTGGTATACACTCTTAGGCAAGAGAAACATTTTATTTATACACTTTTGAACATTTTTTTGCACATGCTGCTTAATTTTTTTTGCACACGCTGCTTAATTTCATATACATTATTAAGATTTTCTATACAAAATTGTTGTACTGTCAGATGCTTGTTTAACATTCGTCAAGCACAAGTTTTTTTTATTTTTAATATCCGGTCAGTAATATTAACGCATAGGAGATGAAACAAGCGTGTAACAGTAGTACTCCTCGTCCCTCAAAGTGATTGGGCTGTCCGTTCTGGTGGGCTGGCCCGTCGTGCGTAGACTGGCCTGGCCCGTGCATCCCTGGGCATCTAAATCGCCCGGAGCCTTGTCCGATGTGCTCGACCACCTACCCCCTTATCCGCATCTGAATGGCTATCCAGTCAGAGACATCACAGCCGGAGCTTTAGTTCAAAGAAAGGTCGCTGGATCTGGATCTCATGAAGCAGGTATCTTCTCCGTCAGCTCTGAAGGGAGGTTTGCAGTAGCTGCTCGGGTGCGGCGCTTGGCGCCTCGTTGCCCGGGTATTCGCTGGTACGTTTTTCATGGCGTCAAATCTAATTTCGGCTGTGGCATGTAGTTTTGCATATAGATTTTGTAGCTTGGAATTGAGGAGTAGATCCATGTAATGATTCAGTTGCAATATTGTAGATGGACGAAGAGTTTGAGGAACATGATTTTTCTGATGGAGCGGTCGGTGAGGGAGAGCATGCACTTGATCCGACAGAAGAACATCAGCCAGTTATTACTTCTCGGTTGTCAGTTAAGCGTGTTGTAGAGATGGTTGCAAAATTTTACGAATACAAGAGATGGCTTGTAACCGAAATTGGTTTTGGTGCAATTCTGAAGCTCCCAATGCTTGTCAAGTTGGACCTGAGGATGAGTGCTTGGGTTATGAGGAAGGTGAATGCTCGGTGTCGTGCAATCGTCATTGATAATGACAATACGATTGGTTTCACAGCAAAAGATTTCCACAAGGTTTTTGGCATCCCATGCGGGAATCGAGATGTGGGTGGCAGGGATGCACAAATTTCTCAATCTGCAATCAATTTCATCAAGCAGTCAATTGGGATGGACAGTACAGTTGCTCATAATCTGAAGGCGGCTGAAGGTTTTACAAGTAGAGATATTTCAGAGGATTCGAGTAAAATTGAAAAGGATTGTTTTCAAATTGCATTCGTCATCTTTGTCATGGGCTATTTGATAGCACCGTGTACCAAGCATGACACCATGACCATTGATTTCTGGGGTGCTCTGGCCAATCCAGAATTGATCCCGCAGTTCAATTGGTGTGAGTATGCTATGCAGAAATTGATGTCAGCTGTTGTGAAGTTGCAGAATGATTATCAAAGCAAAGAAGCAACGGTTCATATGTTTGCGTGCCACCTTTTTTTCCAGGTGAACACATTTTTTAGGTTTTCATAGTTTGGGTGTGGATTTTCAGGAAGCGATGTGTGTGTACTATTGAATTCTTGTTGCTTACTTGATTATAATCCATGGCAGCTTTTCTTGCTGGACAACATTGACCTTGGATTGTTCAATATGCCGCCATCTGAATTGCCCCGCGTGCAGTGCTTCGAACAGAAAAGGTTTCGGCAGATGATCATAATGGCTTATGGCATGAAGCACGGGAAGTGGGGTTATGTCCCTGCAGGGGTATGTTTTTTGTAGTTGTTGGTCTAAAAATTCATTTCGGTCGAGGTTGAGAAGTGATTGTGTTTGTCTAAGTTTTTTTTGTTCCATGCTTCTAGGTGCGGCCTGCGGAGCTAGTTATGTACACGCGGCCAGACACGACGCGCCAAGGATGCATTGACTACCATGTATCATCAGGTTCAATGAAGCAATTAGTTCCAAGGGTGCCTGATAGAGTGGACCAATGGACTCCGGATTTGGGTGTGCATGCAACGACGGCACCAGCTGACTATTTGGGTGATGTGAGGTCGGCATATCATTCACGTGGGCCAAGGGATTTTGCAAATCATTTGCGCCAGACTTGCTACGGTGATCCGATAAGTTTTGTTCATCTAATTAGGTGGGGTTCTGGGTGGGTAATGCAATGACTTTTTATTGTTGAAATGTTGATGGATATCGGTTTTTAAGACAAGCATTGTGCAATCTACATGTCCTTGAAGAGCTGAGCCTGATGTTGAAGTAGCAGAATGCAAAGTGCACGCTGAGCATGTCGTTGCTGCGGAGTAGGATGCAGTCTGACATGCTTAGCTTTGCTGATAGAATTGTATCACTTGTGCGGGATCGTTGTAGGTGTTGTCAAGCGCGCGGGCTGTCAAAGTGTGTCACACTGGATGGATCATCCAAGTGCTCTGATGGTATTTTTGTCCACTAGATATGAGTATATGACGTCATTGAAAACAGTCAGGATAGGATTGGTTATGGTTATTGTTTTTATGGGTGCAGATGCTCGGGCCATGCATTCAAGGGTGATCCCAACGGTTGCTCGGCGGCTCGAAATGTTGGATGATGAAGGTGCCGTAGGTGTGCATACATTGTGTAGGTCAGCCTTTTAGGATGTATGTTAACTTTAATTCGTTCATGCAGGTGGTAGTTCAAGCAAGGCCCATTTTGAACGTAATTCAGGGAAGAAGACTCGGGTTGATTCCTGTGATGTGCAAGGTGATCAAATTTTTTTATGTGTCATATTAACCTCATCAAAATGCTGTCGTCGACTTTTAATTATGTTTGTTCTTGTTGTCAACATGGTTTAATTCGGTATGTTTTGTTTGTTGTCTCAGATACGAGGCCAGTGTCATCACAGCAGCCAAACGACGCCCCTGTGTATGATAACCCAGTTGTTGAGGACCGATAAATGGAAGAGAAGAATGTAGTATTAGACAGGACTATATTATATGCTCGGGTAATTACGGACACGATTAACTGTCTGTACGACATTGGAGAGGGAGAGCCCAATGTTGTTTATTTTGGGACCATGGTAGCTACATTGCCAAAGAGGAAGTATGCCACTTCTGCAAGCTTTGCACGCAACCCATGGGTGAGTGGGTGTCTAGCTCAGCCCCCACCAGTCCCCTTGGTGGATAAGTTCTATAACTGGGTGTCTGGAAACAACAATTTTGACCTTGACAGGTATAATGCTGGTGTTCTTTTTTTAAAGTTCACGTCGCCAGTTAGTTGGTTAAAGCAATTTTATAAATTGCACTTGTGTTTGTGTGATTTTTGCAGCATGTGGATTGAGCATAAAACCCCGCGGATGCTTCGGGTAAATGCTACGTGTGTTCGGCAACAATTAATTGGGGTACATCCTCTTGATCACGAGGTAGTTGTGCTTGCAATCAGGAGGTTTAATCAGCTTGATGTTGGTGCACACGCTGTGAATCAGTATATGCTATGGAGGGAAGTACTTGAACCAGATTTCTCGGTCAGTACACCCTTTTTACTGGTTTTGGGTAGATATCTTGTAAATGTTTGCCAGGTTGCAATTGGCCATGGAATATGTTTGTTTGTTTACTGTGTCTATAACAGACGCACGCTCTTGCTGGGGAGAAAGTTGTGCATATAAAAGCTATTCAGTTGCAAATTTCGCAGCCTCATCATGATGTCACAGCATGTCAGAGGGTAAGTTTTGGGTCAGTCTATGTCAATTAGTTTGCAATTTCATCAATGTGGAAAAGTATTATTCATGCAAGCGTTTGTTGTTTGTTGCAGTTCTTTGTGCCAGCCATTCTTGACCATGGCTGGGCAGCATACATGTGGGATATGATTAGGAAGGAGATTCACATATTGGATCCTTTGTGTGCTCAAATAGTGGGAGCAGAGCAGCGACATACAACCCATCACGAGGTGGTGTCACAGATTCACAACGTGCTATTTAGTTGCCTTAACAAGTTCTTTGCAAAATGGCACTGCACACCTGACAGATGGAACCGGAAGTTCCCAAACATAACCCGGGAAGTATTTACAAGGTAAATGACACTTTGTGCCGGAGATATTTTTTTGCATATTTTTTTACATGCTCGGCAGAGAGGTGATATATGCACACGTCTTTATAGGTGACAGGGATGAGTCTGGTATCTGCATGCTGCATGCGATCAGGCAGTACGATGGTGAAAAGATGATGTGGCCTCTGACGAAGGTAAGAGAATCTGTCATTTTTCTTGGTCTTCTCATATGACGTGCCTTTTTGTTGTATCTCAAGATAGTTGTTTGTGTGATTGCACGTGACAATAAAATGTGCAGAAAAATTTGGCCACTTTCCGAAAGACAACTATTTTTGAGCTTTTCCGTCTGCGGGATGAGCAGGGGAATATTGTGGGTGATGATGTCTTGCGTGCTGCTCTGGAAGGAGGCAAGGGATGACGACATGTGTATTTGTGTGGGTTGTGCGCAATTTGCTTTAAAAATGGTGGATTGCTTTGATGTGGTGTCGTGGGCATAGGATATCTAGTTATCTTGAATAAATGAACTTAGGTTTAATTCTCTTGTAGTATGTTAGTTTTAAAATGTGTGGACGTATGACATGTATCGAGTCTGGTGCAGTAGTTTGTGTGGACTTGGTTGTCTTGGGTCTGTCTGATTATTTGCTTGTCTTTGATTTATTTTATGTGTATCAAGGGAGAGGATACTATTATGACTTGTTGGTTGGTAGTGTTTCAATATTATTTTAAATATCTTACATGGAAGATCCCCTCTGAAATGGCAATATCTCCTGCATGCGCTAATTGTGTGACGAATGAAAACATGCAACATTTTGTTCCAGATGCATCTGTATTAAATATCTACAAAAATTGACGTGATGAATTTATAACAAAAGAACCCTTTCCGTGTGTTTGACCATTTTTTTCACAGTCTCCTGTTGATTGCTACCAGTCCCCCTCGTCGCTTCCCGACGTTTCCCACACAATTAAAAAAGAAACGATGCGTCTAGATGGAAACGAGAAAGTCAAATTTGATTTGTTTCTTTTTTTATTTAACTTTTTGATGGTGTACACTCATGAATTTTTCACGGGTCATGATTTGATGAATGAGTAATTGTCCTTCCCGTTTTCCAAAAGAGATTTAGTTTCCTACGTTTGTTTTGTTTTGATTATAATGGTAATTCAATATATGCGGAGTCACTGTTGATAGATGTGTTATTTCAACTTAGGAGCATATGAAAGAGATCGCATATAAAACCGTTCCAAGGTGCCATCGTGGAAGTTTGTAGTTTTGCTCAGATGTACAAATTCATGATCCGTAGGTAGTTGCCAATGTTACGCGTGATTATGCATGAGGGTGAAATGGGCATGGGCGTGTATGTGAACGCGGACCCAGTGGTTTTGCACTACATTCCATCATTTTTAAATGGACTTTTGAGAAAAATATAAAGATGCACAATAGCAGATGTCTCAACAGGCCATAGGTAATATGTCTGGTTATATTATCATATCACGCCTTTTGATAAGTTTAAGCAAGAAGGCAAATTGATTATACTGGGTTATAGCTGAGATAACATTTAGCGTAGCAATTTTTTGGTATAGATAAGATAAGGCAAATTCATTGTACTGGAAGTGTCAATCAGATAATAGCATATCAGTTCAATGCAGCATAGTAGTCGATTACATGGCAGCAAGGCCAGATAGAAATACTTGTACTGGTAGTCATAGTGCATAAATAGATAGAGATAAGTCTTAAAGCAGAGAGCAAGCGTACAGTGACTTAGTCATGGTGATATTATTAATCCCTCTGCACAGGAAAGCTTGTCCAAAGCTTGTAACTCAAACGGATGTAACATCAATTTGAGGGGCAAGCTTTTCAGCACAGAGGGAGTAGATGCAACCCTTTTCCATTGGTCATAGGTTTGATATTGGTTTGTTTTTTCGAAGCAAGCAACTCTTCCTAGTCCTGCTTCGCACCGCAGAGGTAGCTGGCCAATTCAGCCTTGTTGCCTTTCATCATCAGGACTTCATAAGCCATTTGTTTCCTCAGTTGTGCAATGATTTCCTAGGAAACATAGACGGAAAATGCTTGAAGATGATGTAGAGAGGAGTGAAACATAAAAAGTTATTGAATGTGTACTTTGCATACCTCAGTAGGAATTATTTGCAGGATATCTCCATCAAACTCCTTTATGTAGTGTAGCACATAGAATCCACTGACAGCTCTGCATTTGTTTTTGCATCTTTATTAGGTTACTAGTATTAGGAGCACACATATAGGAATGATGGGGGTATTGCATAGTGGACTGTACTTGCTCCAGCCGGGGTGCATGCCATAGTTGAACTTGTAACTCCATGGAAATGTTGAAAAATGCCAGTTGGGATACCATTCACGAATACGATTGAAAAGGGACTTCAGTATAAGTTCAGCTGTACGCATATGTTTGATCTCCATACTTCCCTTTTCTGACATGGTCATAGTGGGGTCCATTATGAACATAGTTTTTTCAGCTATGTCAATTTGATAGAGGCACCATGAATCGTCGACAATGTGTACCACGATGAACTGAACAAGGATCATGGATGAGTTAATATCAGTCTTTCATATTTTTAGATTGTTTTATTGTGTAACATTCAGTTCGTAACAAGCAATGTATTGGTTTTTATTGCTTACCTTTTTGCATTCTTCCATCTTGTAGGGGAGGTTTGTTGCATTGAACATCCAGAAGAGCGTGTCTGTATTGTGCTGGTCCTGGCAGTTGATGGCTTGTTCCTGTAGGACAGATTTTAACAGATGAATAACATTATGAGGTATGGACGAGGATGGAAGTGTCATATATGAGAAGTGTGTTGTGCTGAGACTCACTGCAAAGCTTGGGGGAAATAGCTTCCTCCACCGTGGAGTTCTGTATTTGTACAGTATGCTGTCCTTCATGTCTAGCGCCAAAACACCTGCTGACATCCCGTTTGGTTTGAGGCTTTGATTTTCACCATAGTTCCGCAGGATCAAGTGGCCAGTCATCTCCAAGTGGCAAGGGTCGTCAATTGAAAGCCATTTCCTGTTGTTAGCACACCATCAGTTTCAGTTATATTTATATTACAATTGGAAGCGCAGGCTCAAAGTTCGCAGGTACATATCAAGATGCAAGATATAAAGAGATTAAGTTGTTTGGTAGCCTGGAACCAGAATAACATTTTTTCATGTGCACTTGTGGGTTATTTGTTAACGATAAAGATGTTTATCAGGTTAGAATGCTTTTTCAAAAGGTTCAGATGTGATGTTGAGCTAAGTAGTTGACGACAGAGCTTATTTGCTGAAAAGTTATGAATGTATGCCAAGGAGTAATGCTCACATGGAACGTTCACTCATGGTGCATTTTCTTATCTTCTTGTACTACTTGTCTACATCAATGGGGGGATCTGTTGTTATCCTCGGAAATTTTGCTACGTGAATCTCTGGCTCTATTTTTGGAGCTGATGAATTGTCTGCAATATATGTCAGGAGTAAACGTGAGTTAGACAATGATAGTACACAAAGAATAACAGCTCGCTTCTCGTTAGCAATAGTACAGCAAAAACATTCTGGATGACATGGTACATTGGTTTTGAGAAACAAGAATTTTGTTTGCATGGGATAATCATTTGGAAAGCAAGAGAAGTGGAGATGGGAATACGAAGGACATGGTGATGGATGGAATGTACCTTTATGCGCCGGTTCAAGGTGAATACCAGTGATTACCAGAGATGTGTCAGCATCAATAGCTTCCAGAGATTTCATTTTAGGAGGCCTCACCTTTACATGATCTGCACAGGTGTATGAACAATTTTATAATCATTGACTAATTGCATAACATATGTACAGGGTGAGCAGAAGGAGATTTTAAAACTCGACAAGTTAGATACAGGTAGCCTTGCTTCATCACATTTATGGTTCTAAGATTTTTTTTATTGAAAGTTATGTGATTAGATACAAGTTGCCATGCATTTGCTTGCACCTCTGCTCCTTTTAGCTTTTTCAACAGGTGCAGCTGGAACAGTGCTTTCATGTGCAGTCCGCCTTGGGTCTGATGAGTTTTTGTTTGTCTCTGTTGGAGTTTCTGACTCTGCTGCGTGTACATCATCTCTGATAGCTGCAAGTTTGAATTTTTATGCAAGAGCGTCAAAGCAATGATGTATATGAAATCATGATATGCTCAGAGAACAGTTGTTTATAGGTTTCTAAACATAATTGATTTGGTGCGTGTGCATACAGGACAGAATGGTTAGTGGACAGTAGCGACAACATACCTTCACCGCGGAGCAGTGTGTGAGTAGGAGTCACTTCAACATTAGTAATGTCTCCGGTCCCCCCGGCAACTGTATGGTGAGCAGGACATATTATTTTTTGCAGCTGGAGTTTTTTTTTGTTTGATCAGTTGGTACATCAATGGTACAGCGTAGAGTTTTACCTTGTGACAACAAGTCTATGCCATATGTTGATTTTTGTACGGAAGTTGCTGGGCTCAGATCCCACAATGGTTGATTCACTACCAAAGTGCTTGCTGGAACTGGAAGAAGGATCAGTGTAGTTTAGCATTTCGGAACATAGAATGAATGAGAAGGCAGGCGACATGTACCTGTGTCCATGGATGCACCTCCTGTTGTTGCATTCTGTATAGCTTGCTGATCAGCTGCACCAGAAATGGTACGTGGTGTGCGTTGTCGTCTTTTGTAAGCAATCACGACTGCAGGATCTGATTGCTTTTTCTTATTAGACCGAATTCTAGCTGATGGTGTACTACACATAGTCTGGTCTTGCCCTGTAAGAAGTAGATTTATGCAAATTGAGTTATATGATTGCAGGCTGAGGTAAGCAAGCAACAAAAAATGTGTACTCTGTTACCTTCTATAGAAGTGCCGGCAACTTCCTTTTCACCAACAGCCTGCTTTGTCTTAGGTGCACCTTTCTCTGTTTTATAGTCAGGGGGTTGATCAACAGAAGTTGCTTCTGATGTTCTATGCCTCTTAGGGTCTACCATCATTACAATATTTGATCTTGGACGTTTCATTGTCCATGTGGGATTTTGAGTGACTTCAGTGATATACCTCCGGCTCCGTAAATGATAAGGTGTCCGCGGTAAACGAGCTGACATTGGCACACCTGCAGATATATGAAGAGTGTGGACAGAATGCTTAGTCTGAACTGTGACTTGTAGCACAGAATGGTTAGTCTGAACTATAGATTGGTACCTTTTTTGCTTGGCTCATTGTCGGGAGATATATCAATGAAACGAAGCGCACGAGGCGCAAGGGGCACCTTTGTTACAATGAGAGTTTCTGCTTCTCCAGGAATGGTAGGTGCTGGCAATCTAGCTTCAGGAGTCTTCTCAACACATGGAGGTTGTTGATCTGTTGATGGGATGGCAAACAGTAGACATAATGCCAGTGGTGAGTTGTCATTTTAAAAAGGCAGTGGATGGATGAAAGGTATGTTATGTTAATTACATGTTTGAGAGACTGATTTGGCCATCTGTACAAGAGTGCGTGCGCATGCATTTACAAATGGTGATCCTTGAGGGAGCTCTGTCTGCAGAGCTGTATCAACAAGCATGAAGTTTTAGATACTCTGCTGCTGTTTGCTAAAATGTCAAAGTTGAGCAGAGCAAATTTTCCATGACTCACGTGTTACGAATCTTGGGATGGAATTTGTTTTTTGTAATTCAGAGCCAATGCAGTCCTTTTTCTCCATGCGTGTCTTTGCTAATTGTTCTTCATGGGTGTGTGTTGAAGCTTGCACCAACTGCCCTGCTGATGTAGCTAGAAGAAGCAAGGAAGGCATATATAATCAAGTGGTTAGTAATTTTTGAGCGGTGCCAATGAAATGGAGGAAAAAGGAGTGAGGTTTTGTCAGGAACAAACATTGAGTAACCACAAGAGCTTTTGTAGCGTCGACCAAGGGGCTTGGAGTTAGCCGGACACGTTGTGTTCTCAACTGTGATTTTTCTGTAGCGGCAACCAAGGCCATGAACTCATCATACATCAGAGAAGCAGCTTCCTCGAGATCGCCACAAATATGATTAATGAGAGTTTTGCAACGCTCTTGGTGTTCAGCAGACAACACTTCATCAGGAGGGCAGTGATTTTCAGCAAAATGCAACACAGCGCTCCGCATCCGAGTGCATACTCTAGAAGTGATGTAGTGATGGGCAGCAGTCTTGACTGTCTGAATTGGAATCATGGACCCCTGGAGCAAGATTGGATGGATATACCACGACCCTTAACAGGCCCTTGTTAAAGGTTTTGTCTGTTCGTGCATGTCCATGAGCAATTTTAGTTAGAGCTCGTTAGTTAGTTTCCTAATGTAATAGATTGAATAGTTTTGAAATGATGCTCACCTTCAATCTTTTTTCTGGATCCCTTGCTAGAGTAAATATGTCCTTCAGGGTGTCATCGCTATACGCAGATATGCGTGGCCAGATATTGGCTGTCATGTTGCTTTCAAAATTAATCCATTCCGCAAAGAACACCTGAAGAAGATGAGGACAAGAAGTAGCTTTTGCTTTAGCTTTTGCATCTACTTTTTGGTAATCATGCACAAAGATGAAAAGCACACAATCATAAAGAGCTTTTTTCATTATTCCATACCTGAAGACAAAGTTGGAATCCCCCCATTGGGCACGATCCTATTTTGCTTTTGTTTTTGTAGTGAATCTGCACATCTTTTACGTTCTACATCATGTGGTCAATGATGAATTTCCCCTAGTTAAATGAACCGATTTTATCTGGCTTAATGACACAGTGAAGCACCTCGTCAGGCACTAATCCACAGCTGGCCTGCGTCGCAATCGTCGTTGCACACACAAGGAGGGTGTAGCCGACATTTGTTGCGTCCAAGTCCTTTTTAGTTGTGGAACACGGATCTATGTTCCTAAGTACTGTCAGCACCTCCTTAACCTGGATTTTCCCTCTTTTGGCCCTTCCCTCTGCCACCCGATTTATCCCAAGTAGTTCTAGAATAGCAGCCCGATTTGTATTGATCTCGCTTTGCAGGGTTTGTGATACTAATGGGATGGGAGTAGATCCTGACTTTATCCCGGTAACAAACTCTATAGCTGCTTCATTTATGGGTCTAACCTGGCGATTTGGAAATGTCATGGTTTTTTATCTGTATCTATGTTCATAAGCAAACTCCAGTAGATCTTGTTGTCTCCTCCACCAGATGCACGAGTCGTTAACAGGGATGCTAGGCCAGTTGGTTTCACCTGTTCGTACATCAGGGGCGAGAGGCTGCCGACGTACGCAGTCGTGAAGCCGCAGCGAACATTGGGGATGTCATCCGCGTCAGAGCCTTGCAAGCCCGTCGGCTTGTGCGGGCTGCTCCCCTTCCTCCTTGGAACCTCGCCCACCAATGCGTCCGATCTGGCTCGATCTGGGTCGGCGCCGTCGCCCTCTTCCACCGGGGCCATCGTGTTGCAGCCACGTATGGACGAGCTAGCAGCTGCATGCAAACACGCCGTAAAAAATGCCATTAGATGCGAGATTAGATGCAAGCTACAGTAGCTACAGTGCAAGATTCATCTTAGAGACAGGAAAGAAGAATGCGGAAGCGAACACATGTACCTCGCCCGATGCAGCTTCACGCTCCGCTGAGCTTCCCGATTCGGTCAGCGGCGTCGAGTGAGTTAACTGTCGCCGTTGTACTCAGGGGCGGGCAGGAGCGCGGTGAGGAGCGCGGAGGGGCTATTGAGGAAGAAGAAAGAAGATGTGGCCTGGATTGCTAGATGCTCGCAGCAGAGCGTGTAGATAAGGCAAGGGCTGGATTCCGGAAGCGAGGCACGGCCGTATGTACAGTGTTCAGTCTGTTTGGGCCCAGGATCAGTGGCGTACCCACTGCACGGTCACATGGGTTCGGAGCAAATTCAACGCACCCGTTTTTTGTTGCCTTACCTCATTTGTATCAACGACGCGGGCTAGAGACAGGGGCAAATAAGGGAAAGGTGGGCACGTGGCGAAGTGTATCTGAGAAGAAGCGCGTGCGTCGGACACGCATCCCGGGCTGGGCCAAGCCAGCTGAATTGCAGTTGTGGATTGGTCGGCTGAAATAATGCTGTCTGCTTCCCAAAAGTGCCCTTTCTGTGTACTGTAGCTCAGTGGTCTAGGTTTGGCCGGATGCATCAGTCTTGGACTGTGCCAACTGGCTCCCTCGCGGGCAGCACGGACGCATGCATAGACAATTCCATGGTCTGGTTGTCCACGGGATCAGTTGAGATTAATAATGCACACGGTCCACCATCTGGTGCGTGCTGCCTTGCCTAATGTGTTACTTGGCTGTCAGCGCAGCTCATTAAACTATTGTTTGTGCCTGAACACACAAACCTCGTGATTCGTGTGTGGGCGCTGGACAAAGAACTGATTATAACTGAAAATCATTCATCACCTAAGGAGAGATATATTGTTGCATAAAAAATTCATAAAAATGTCTTTTATTACAAAACATTGTTATTACAACAAAAACACATAAAAAAATATTTATTACAAAAACATGCATATTACATCAAAAAAAATTGTATACTACAAAAAAATGATGAAGAAGTTACTATTAGAACAAATGTATATCACTTTTATAGTATATCCAATATTAGGAACATTTTGTCATCCTAGCGTTCTTTATTTGTCAACAATCCCTCTGATCGCATCATTGTTTAGACCATGCAAGTTTGTGAAATAAATATCCTGGAAATAAAAGACAACTATAGGAAATAAAAAGTGCTCCGACCACCATATGATTATAATTGAATGCTGAAAATCATCAACCATCTTTGTTCTGAAAATTGTTGAGCTTCTATCGGATATATGCCAAAATCCATTTAGATGATTACCAACCAAACCAGGTTTTGAGATAATTTTTCTTATAGTTTGAAGACTTGCAAGACCAGAATTGGTAACTCCCCTCCGCCCCCCTGAAGAACTAGCACAAAACTTTGATGAAAAAATGAATTGAAGCTGGGTGTTCAATTTATAGTGTGTACTATGCAAGAGAGACGGCTCTCTTTTATGTGGTTCTCCTTCAAATAGTGGTGTTTTTTTTGCGACCACCTTGTTTTGTGCATGAAAAAACAAAAGTCCACATATAAAACAAAAACAAAGGCTAATGAAAAACCACACAACCTTTACATAAAATAGGAGTGTCTGATGCAGTCAGACGCGAACCAAGTTTACCCTCAAATATGCCTTTTGTCGGCTATGTTTTTATTTCTATAAATAGGAGTATTACAAAAAATCTTGGCATTTTTCATCTTAAAAAAATCACACAAAATGCATGTACTAGCCAAGGTGTTTTCCATGCATGTATACTATATGTCTACAAAAATAAATCACACGAGACAAATTCCAATTAAAAAATAAATTTTGTACATCTACATCAGACTACAAAATAAAATTTGAAAAAATCTATGCACTTTTATTTCATTTATATTTATCTGTATAAATTTTATAACTGTAAAATATACTAAAAAACAAGGCGGTTTGCACCTTGTTGATACACATGAGCATATACTCCTAATTGCTTTATTTTTATAAATACAATATAAAATAAAAAATTGCAACTAAAAAAGGGAAACTACATTCACCCTCCAAACTCCACCTAAAAAGTTGAGATTCTTCCTGAAACTCCGACAATATTGCTAATATTGCATACTAAACAACCGAAGGCCACACATTCCAAAATAATAAAAGTCACATGGGCCAGCAGCGGGTAGCATAATCCCTTGAGGAGCGAGGTTCAAATCCCCCGCCATAAAAGTGCATTCAACATAAGAAATAGCAAACTTTAACAAGTTTCATGGAAATCACGCATGGCACAAAGACCAGAAAAATGTAGATGGCTAGCATGGAAGTAGAAACTAAGCTCATATGCTCAGAATGTCAACAACACAAACCACGTCAAAGGTGGCCGTATTGCTCCTACGAAAGGTGAAAACAGCAGCACTCCCTGCCTCCAAGTTGTGAGTTGACACGAAAATTCCCCACTCCTTACTGAAAACCATGCGTCCATCCTTGGATGTTTTGAATCCAACCCTGGAGACCGGGCCTTCTCCCAAACGAACACCAATAAAACCTTCAGCTCCAATATTCAGGAGCACACGCACTTTGTTGGAGATTTTCTGGGTAAAAAAGAAAGAATAAACAAAAAAAGAGACACAGATTAGAGCCATAAAAAATGTAGATGTGATCTATCATTGTTTTTTTATGCTGCTAAATGGTTGTGCTGATGATTGGAGGTTTAAAATTTGACCTATACCATTATAAAATAACATGTATCTGATTGCAATGCCTAGACGTTTAGGCTCAATAATGTAAAAAAATGTTAGAAAAGAAACATACCATTGACTTCTTCCTGGTGTTGGTGCGTGTGAAACGATGAACAAACCGTGAACCAATGTTCCCCTGCTCAATGTCGATGATCCTGGCAAGCTGGTCTTCCTCATCCAAATCCAAAATCACACCCGTGTTGTATATCATGCCTATATATGGTTGCTTCTCCCATGACCTTTCCATCATTCTCATCCTCATCTACCCGTCCCTCTTCATCCGTGCATATTTGCTCTTCCTCCTGTTGTACTACTTCAGATCCACCTCCATCAACAAAGCCAGAACTAAAGGAACACACATATGCTTTTGCAATGCGCCCAGTCATCACAAGAACAACAAGCTGTCCAAGTCCCAAGTTGAAGTCCTTCATGAACTTCCACAAGTCATCACCACCAATTCTTTTCTTGTTGTCAGCCCCTGTGTACACATACACAACGTACCGTCGGCCATGAGCTCGGAAGTTCAGAAAGTCACCAGCAAAGTGCCGTGGGAAACGTTCTGTCACAGAGCAGGGCAGCAGCTGAAAATAAAAGAATGAAAGCATCAGTAAAGTTAAACAACTAAAAAAATAGAGAGCCTACCAAAAACACACAGAGCACATGTCGGCAGACATTACCACAATTTTTTTGTTTGGATCCCGAAAAAACATGCCGAAGGTCGTGTCGTTGTACGCCGCGCAATGAGAGAAGCAAACTTGGCACAACATCCTGGTTGCAAAAGTTGTATATGCATTAAAAATCTGTTATCTGACAGTACTGCTCACCGACAAAAACTGATTTCACAGCACTGAAACCAGAAAATATGTTAAATGAAAAAATCACACCTTTTGGTTCAGAGACTAGGCTTACAGATTAATTACTCATGGAATACTGAATTTCAAAAAAAACATGATTGCTGCGCAAAAGACATAAGACATGTGTTCAAATCTGCCATGGATTGTTCTGCCTCCTGTCAAAACATATATACTAAAACTGACACAGAATATCAACCAGGGACTGCTAAAAACCTATCACACTTGTACAAACCTATTGCAAATTTACTAGAGGACAATATCACATACATCAAACAAAAACTACACACCGGATGGTATTGATTAATTCTCGTTCTGAATCATATGTCAATATATTCAGATAGATTTGAATCAAAAATATCTGCTCCATAGATCAAACATTGAATACCGAAGAAAACACGTGCACCTACAAAGAGGAAGTGAGCAGCGCAGCCACATTGAACATCTATCAATCTTTAACTATACTCAATATCCACATCTACAGAGCCACTCTCCACCCCAACTACTAGATAGATCGAAAAACAAAGCCTCCTGCTTCTAACAATCAGGGGGATCGGGAACGAGGCAAACAAACATTCCTAACAGAATCATTTGCCACGCAAACAAAAAGAAAAGAAGCTCGTGTAGGCATTGAAACCACGAACCCTAGATCGAGTAACACACAAACGCCATAACTAGATTCTAGATCTGTGAGTAAGCCACATACACGAAGAGTGGAAGAGAAGCAAAGGAGAGAACAACCTCAGATCAACTCGTCTCCTTGCACTAATCGCCCTCCGGAAGCCGCCGTCGCCTCCAGAAGCAACTGAGGAAGAGGAGAATGGGGAACGGGCGAAATGAATGACCTGGGAAGGAGAGGAGATGAACAGGGAGAAATCTGAACCAGCGCCCTCTAATCCACGAAACTGCTCTCTTGGGGACAACCAACGGTCCGCCGGCCCAACAAACAACGGCCCGCTACGCAAAATCCATTGGGAAAATGGGCCGCGAGACAGCCGATGTAGCAGCGTCGCGAGCGTGTGCTAAGCCGGAAGAAAAACTTGTAAGCGAGCATATCAAAGAAAAGACAAAAATCAAAATCCAATGGATATGCATTTACATGTGCCATAGCTATTATCAAACAGAATAGTTACGCACATCTAAACAAATTACTCATAATTTACGACAAAGCGAAACATAATCTAGATCCAAAGTTGCACAGACGGTCAACTTCGTCGTGTAGATACCATACAATCCACCTAGCCATGGTGGGACCTACAGTTAGCTTTCAATACAAACCTAACTCAATACCACCCCCCATGCTCGGATTTTCCAAATACAGCGGTAAAGGGGGAAATGGAAAGATTCTTATTTTAGTTGACTCGCTAATCTCATCTAGGCTTTCTACTTATGGAGCGGTAGCCCCATCTTAGCAGATGTTAAGAAAACTCATAGGTTTTTCATTCGTGCATGCGTGCCCGCTTAGCTGGTGTAGCGCCATCGTCGTCGTCCATACTGGATCAACGGATGAGTCTGGTAGTTGACTCGCAGTAGCTACTCGTGCTTGTGGTGTCGTCACCGCCAGCTAAAATATGTTCTTCTGGATCATATGTAGCCATCCCCTCGACCGCTGAAAGACGAGATTCGACTTCAGGCTCATCTTTCTGATCTCCATCCGCCATTGAGACGCCATCAGCCCTGCCATGAACTGATTCCTACATGCAGACGCCATCTGCGTTATTACTGCTAGGACATGTGACAGGCGAAGAACAGATCAAAAACAACAAAGATCATATGTACATACCATGATCAAAGAGGAGCTGCGGGAGAGAACATCATGATGCGGATCACTGCCGGTCGGCTGACTTCAATTGTCGGTGAATCGAATGCCGACCGAAGCAGATCTTGATGCCACATGCCCATCAGATTGTGCGATGGATAGAGCCGCAGACATATCTAAACTTGTATGCGGTATGCACACACTGATTTGCTTTTTGCACACCTTGCTCGTAGGCAGCAGGATGTAGAGGGCTTGGGGGGATTGGGGTGGCAAGTGGTGGAGGTTGGTGTGAGAGTCAGGGGTGCTGGACGAGAGGCAAGGTATCGGTATTTAAGCACAGCGTGGTGCCCCGAGCGCGCTCGATCAGTACAAAATTCAAACGGCGGGCGGTTCGCGCTCAGCGCACACATCATGGCTTGTGTTCACAGCTGTCATCCACACCCGCGATAGGATTTTAATGTTGCATGCGAGGACTAAGGTAGAAGTGAATATATACACTCGGGGGAATGAATTTATAGAAAAATAAACTTCCATTTTGAAAATACAGAGCAGAAAAATTGTTCAGACCATAATAAGTTACAAGATTTGTGCCGCACAGCAACAAATGCCATGTCTTATTACAGAGAGTTATCATCTACTGGCTGCAAAGCCCTCAACATCGTGTATCACATGAGTTCAAACCAAAGTACTAATTCTATTTGCGTCTATATCAGTGTTGGCAGCAATATGGAGAACAACTCTTGGCTTGTTGCAGGTGTTTCTCCTATGGCCACCGACTCCACAATTTGAGCATTTTGCCTCCTTCCTTTCCTTCTGAGGAAGATCACCTCTTTGCGGACAAGTTGTGCTCTTGTGTCCAGGTTCGCGGCATATGATGCAGAAACGAGTGCGCTTGCTCGTGCCGCACTTGTCACCATCTTCAGTAGGTCTGCATTGTTTTAACCTCTTGCTTTTTGCACCCCGATCATCGTATGGAGGTTTATCTCTGCTGTTGGTAGGTCTCCCAGCTTTCCTTTTTCGCTCTCGTGCTTTCAGCCCTACAAAATCACCGATAGCGCTGCCTTCTGCATCACTTGCATTGCCGCTGGTGTATGCGATTGCTGGAATGGGTTCCTTGTCTTTAAGTTGCATCCGATGAGTTCTGTCCTCCAATCCCATGCCATCACGGGCAGCAGCTACAGGTGTTAGCTTATCCATTGTTATCTTGAGAATTTCCATTGCAATCCCATATGCCTCTGGATTTGCATCCCCTAACCTCACAACTTCAAGTGCATGGCTGTAGAGATTTGAATGTCTGAATGTTACTGACTTTACAGAAATGCTATCCTTCTGAAGGTATGACAGATGGGCTGGCAGTATATCTCGTGCATCTTTCGTCCAACGTTTGAGAATATGCTTCTCTGGTATGTGATCTATGCCAATGAAATCCAGTACCTGTCACACATAGGTGGTGTTTCATCATACAGGCATTCAAAAGAGAACTTTTCAGATTTTTTAGCAGCAGGATATGGCAGTGCATTACCTTGACAGCATGGCAGCAGAGCAGGCCAGTGTGCTCGAAATTGCCACATTCACAGAACACTTGTGGTCCATCATCAACAAGTTCTACCTTATATAGAACCCTACACCACATTTCATGTTTTTCTGGATGGTGTCGTCTGACAAAGTATGTTTTACCTTTTTCAACTTCTTCAACTCTGTACGGTGATGCTTCATATGTGATTTGGCCAAACATGTCAAATATAGCTCGAGTGTACACCTTGCTAGCATGATGCTCCAAGGGTGTGTTCATTCTCATTACAGGGGACACTTGAAAAAGCAGACATTATATTTATAAGATGACATGAGATCACACACTAACAAAATCCGAATAACAATTTCTGAAAAACTTACTATTTTGGTTCTCCTCTCTTCATAGTTCTCACTTGCCTCTCTATCAAAAAGAAGCCGCATGTACTGACGAACAAATAGATGCATTGGACAACTAGCTGGAACATAAGTCTTCAACATGTGGTTGGCACTTTCACTGCTCTGCGTACTGGTCATCTTAGCACAAAACTTTCCATGGAAATATGGCTTCGCCCATTTCTCTCTTGTCTCATATATCTGGGTGAGGTAATTGTTCTTTTGCAGACCATATGTTTCAATCATCTGCTCCCATGCTAATTCAAATTCGTCTACTGTCAACATGTGTTGTACTATTTTGTGGAAATCTGACTTGAATTTGCTGCGTTTCGTGTAATACGATCCAAGATATTCCTTTGCTTTTTTGAGCACATGCCATTTGCACCATCGGTGTGTTGTGTCAGGCATAACTTTCTCAATAGCTAATTCCATTGCTCTGCATTGGTCTACAAGAAAAATCGAAAGTCATCATATTATGTCAGTACTCTGACAACACAGTGTTCGACAATACGAGAGATTAAGAAAAATATCTTATTGCATTCCTCACCAGTTAGTATTGTTTGTGGATGCTTCCCACCCATCATGCGGATGAATTCACTAAAGACCCACTTGAAACTTTCCTCTGTCTCATCCCTGATGAGCACACCACCAAATATCACACTCTGGAAGTGATTGTTGACTCCAACGAACAGTCCAAATGGCATGGCATACATGTTTGTGCGGTAAGTTGTATCAAAGGTTATTGCATCTCCAAAGTAGTAGTATTGTGCTCTGCTGGCACCAGTTGACCATAACAGATTGCGTATGCGGCTTTCTTCGTCAGGCTGTACTCTGTAGTACAACCCGGAATCTTTTGCTCCTAATTCTGCAAAAACATCCATTGTCTTCTTCACATCATTATCAGCTTGTTCACGACTGATCTTGCCACACAACCCTCGGAGAGCTCTTTTGGTGAATGGTACATTGCTCATTGAACCGAAGAAACTTCCGATTATATTGTAAACTTTGCCAACGCTAATGTTGTTTTCACGGAGTTGTTTAATCACATCACGTGTGTATATATCAATATGCTTGTGTGAAGGCCAGTAAACTTTCTCACCACATTTTTCAGTGAGAGCATGGTTGTGATCTGTCCTGTACTCATTTATATACCAGCCATTATCGGCTGAACGCAGCAGCCGTATCATAGCAGGGCATCTACATCGGCATGTACGTTTGTTATCCTTCTTTGGTATTCCCTGAAAATGTACAAAAAAAACGAACATCACAGTATTTGTCAATAACATCTTCACTCATAGGCAGCGATACGTATCACAGTAAATGACTACTCACCGAACATCCACAAACTATCTCCTGCATGCATTTGGTTCTTTCGACATTTAGCCGGCTTTGCCATATCTTACTCCAAACCCAACCTCCCATGAATATAGATTGTAGTAATCATAAGCTTCACCGAGTGTATCAAAGTTCCTTCCCACAGCAGGAACTATGACAGTTTCAGTTTTGTTTTCTGCATAGCTTCGCAGTGTTAGTTCCAGCGCACTCATCCTAGAAGCACATGGGGGTCTTTCCTCAGGTACATGCCCAACCCGGATTCTGCATGTATAGAGATGTATATTTTCAGAAAAAAAAATCACTTAGGTGTTTTAGCACACGGCATGCACATGGAGGAACAATTAGTGCACAAATCAAACACAGTAAAGCTAATGCCGTGCGGATGTACCTCTTCGTCCAGCCAGGGGCTTCAGGGTTGTCTTTCCCTGTAGACTGCTCTGAAGCTGCTACAGACAGCACTACTGCTTCGCAAGTGCTGTTCAGATCAGTTTCCATGGCTACTATGGCATCTCCCGCTTCAGCAATGCTGGATTCAGCAGGCCCGCACACTGGCGCTTGGTTCGCACCATGTTTCAACAGCGGCTCTGCTCCGTCCAAATCCAGCAGTGGAAATCTATTTTTCAAGCGGGACGAGTATGAAAGTAAGGAACTGCTCTATCCTACCACAGAGAACATAAAGTGGGAGCGGCAAGGTTTACCTGTCGACCGGATCGGACAAGAAATCAATTTCCTCCTCTCCGGCGGTCACGACCTCCATAGCCATGAGCTCCTCGCTATCGCCACCGCCCCAGGGGTAGAAGACAGATCTGCTTTTACTTTCCAGCCCCGGACAGATGACGGTGCCCTACATTATAGTATTCACCTAGGCATCCCGCACGCGGCGTTTATGCAACGGAATCACGAGACGGAATTGTAACGTGAGCAGTCACAACCCATCTGTACCAACGGAACAATAATATCCCGTACCGATTCTCCCTCGTTAGATTCGCCGTCACCGTCTTCGTCAACTCGCTTGCGAACGTACGTAACGATGCTTTGTACATACGATTGCATTTAATACTATACACCACGTGTTGCCACTCCGTCCTTGCCGGATAGCAAGAGCGCGCGAGCCCGTCCGCGCCATCGCCGCTCTCTTTTTGGTGTCAAATGTTACTGCATCACAGAAGATCACGCTTCTATATTTGTCTGAGCGGCTGGCAATTAATCTGGAGATCGCCTCATATATTGTGGCCATTACTTAGTTATGGCAGGGAACACATTCCAGATCGATAACAGACAGAGCGTGGGAATTCCCCAGATCAGTTTTTTTTTCTTCTATCACTAATTGGGTACCGTATGTGTGCATGCGCCCAATATATCAATCTAGCTGGCTGAAAGTGAACCAAATACAAGAGCAATTAGACCAAATTATATATGTACTGCGACTGAGGCTTCAAACAAGAACTAGTTTGATCCAAGAATAAGTCTAATTTTGTTGATGCATAAAGAAAAATTAAGTTGCATTTCACACAAAAAATGAATATAAACCGCTACAAATGAAAATTCAAAACTCAAATGATTGTTTTGTTGTGAGAGTTCCAGTCCCTAGTATATGACGTCGACGTGTAAGTTTTACAAACAGCATTACAATGTTATTATTTTGAAAAATGGTGGGTTTTATTGGCTCAAAATAGAGTATCAAGAAAATACATAACACAAAGAGCACACACCCGGTCTCTGCGTAACTAGGATGCACACAACCAACACCAACTCACACACAAGAGAAAACATGTGCCAACTAGCAAAGTCATATAAAACCAATGCTATGTGTAGGTAAGGAAAAAAGAAAAAAGCCTCAAAGCAATAAGATCCATGATCGGCAAACTACAACAATGAACATATCCACACCAACCATCTCATGGCACCACATGGACGGCGAGGTTTTTCAACAGCAACGCCTTCGGGAAGGGTGCGACACTCAAGTGTCGCGGTCACCGGATCCAACAACCAAGGCTAGAATCTAGGTTTTCACCCTGAAGAACAGTCTAAGCATATCTGAGCAATGTCTTAAACAAGGTAACGACATAAGAAAGCATCGTCATTGCCAGGTATCACCACTCGGGTGTGACCTAGGCTTTCGCCCCGGGGCTGAAGACCGGGTGCTCAAATAGCACCATCTTTGACGTCACTCATGTGTTGTAGCCACCACTTTTCCATGAACCTAGCGGCAACATGTGATGTGACGCCGCCACTGCACACCATCCCTCTGTGTCAAGACATCGTCCATTATTTGTATCTTACCGCCGAAGTCAACAATGAGATCAGGAGAGATGAACCCTCCCAGAGACATTTCGATGACCATCACCGTCATGGAGCCGTAGGAAATGACGGCAGAACAGTTTACAGTCACCACCATTCGGCCGTCCGATCTGAATCACTAGTTCACCACCACTAAACCATGGACGATAGTGCCGTTGGACGGCCACCTTGACATTCCCCGCCACTATCAACACCATGGATAGTGGCATAGAAGACCATGTCGATATACCCTATGGAGTGGACGGAATGCGAAGCTTCAGAATGCGACTCCTTGAAGCCGCACGGGCTGATGTTTCAGGACGCGCACGACCGGGTCCCATCCGATACAGAGGTCCGGGAGTGTCATGCACCCATCCATACAGAGGTCCAGGACGGCCGGCGGCTGGAAGAGCGGCGAATTGGGCAGGAGATCGAAGACCACTAGGATCGCCGCGCTACCATCTTTTTCCCCGTCAGCGCCGCTCCACATGGGCCGTCCTCCACCTCCTGCACCACAACCAGGGAACCCCCACCTCCTTCGGAGATGGGGGCCGCCGCCACAGCGGCAGAGGCCTTTGGCAGCGGCGGAAGGGGAGGCCGCAGTGGACGGCTGTAAACGGCGCTAGAGTTCCGCTCCTGGCATTGCCTGGGGAGCGAGGTCTAGGAGCGATCCTTTTTTTTAAGGATCTGACTGGGGTTGGATAGCCCACCATGGCTGTGTTAGGTGAATAGCAGTACCTAAATATAAGTATTTTTAGATATTCTAATATGGATTACATACGGAGTAAAATAAATGAATCTACACTTTAAACTAATCTATATACATCCGTATGTAGTCCATATTAAAATCTCTAAAAAGACTTATATTTAGAAACGGGAGGACTACAATTTTTTCCACACAATTTCCTTAGGAATTTAGTGTGGCCTACCGTTGGGTCAAATGGGCCCCACAGGTCGCCTCCGCTGCCTCCTTTTAGGCGCCAGTTGTTATGGTCTTATCTAGCCAGGAAAGACGGGATCGACGAAAATATATACTTTAAACAAAATGAACACATACATCATTGTATTTCATAGATACTAGTACTAATTGAGCACCAAATCCAAGGGTTCCGACTATCCCCCTTTTTTTAGATCTAAAAAATTATTGAGCAAAGGTCTTCACGAGAGATGACATTGTTAGACCTACATGTGGTAGTGAGTAATGATCAATGGCAAGACCGAACTGGAAAATAATGACAAGTAGGCATAGATCAAGTTGTTGACTACATGACGGCAAGGGCGATTCCCATACAGGTAGTGCATTATTTCAGCATATAGGTGCAATTCCGTTGAAGGATATGGTTTATCGCGTTGTAGAGGTGCTATATGCTAACTGGCTATTGACAAAAATATCAAGATGAAGGATATATATTATCACAGAGGAGGGGCTAGAGTTCGGCCGGGGAGGCTATGGTAGCCGTAAATTAGGTTTAGAGAAGAAAATAAGGAGATAGAGATGGGTGGAAAAGAGAAAACATGTTAGATAAGGTATAAAAAATAGTGGCATGGCAAATCCGTAGTGAGTCGACCAATGTGTAACCTTGGGCTATTGCCAAGGGATATGTTATACGTGCCTTGCAATTTAGGTTAAGTTATTATTCAATAGAGCAATGATCGGCCCAAATAGAGATCCTCGGAATTGCTAGATGTTAAAGTGACCCTATATAATAATTTTGGAACACTAAATGTGCAAGAACACACGGCGCAATATTAGTTTTTAAAAATGGGCAGCAAAGTACGAAAAACCGGTGAGTAGCATAGAAGTTTAACCTAGTTGAATAACTTACTGAGTTAATAGAACAACTACTGGTGTATTTGGCTGTAGCCTATGTGATGCACGAAAGCCATGAGAGTGGTCCTAGCTGACTCTGCCTAGATTATCAGATGCTAGGTGGTGATGATTTTGTATCTTTGCAGCATTCTACCGAGGATAAACGAATGTCCTTTGACTTTAAAAAATTAAGGCGAAAATATGTTCAGTTAATGTAACTGACATTTTGATTATGTACATATAGTATTCGCTGGTCTTATCTTCGGCATGTCTAGCCGCGATGAACTTCCAACTCTAAAACACCTCGGAACAATTACTTGCCCCTGTGGGCTCTCTCAGGCAGCGCGATATTGCCATCACAGCACCTTCAATTGACGCATCCTCTCCCTGTTCCATGTGTCATAAACAAAGGCAAGATCAGGAAAAACTACAGGAAAACCACGCACCATTACGAAGGATATGCCGTATTAACCTTTTCTTTCCAATAGAACATGTTTCCATACTTCCCTGCAACACGACTCCAGAAGCTCTGAGGAATGTCTAGATCAATCAATGAACCAATGTTGAAATTTATAATGTTACCTACAAAAACAGAGCCACGCTTGAGCATTTCTGTCCTGCCAGTAAGCATGAGTGTGTGATAGTGACAACACTTGTGTTTCAAAACTTATCTAGCAGAAAAAAAAATACTGTAAAGTGAGTTTTATTGCAAAATTGAAGGCACTCTGATGTAACAAATCTGGAATTCTGGATCAGGATCATGTGCATGGCATCGTACACACCCTGGTGCATGCATTTGTGTGTGCAATAGTGCAGCCTACATCAAGAAGCGTGTGTTGTTGCAGGATAATATTATGCAGACACAAAATATATACACCAGGAATTAACATCATTGAGTATGCTCTTAGGCTTAAATGACACATCAGCTGCATGGATAAGTGAACCATATGGTTGTCATGATCATTCCTGCATCATACTTCTCCCCAGCAGTGTTCATTTTTCTTAATTCAGGAATTGCACTTTACAAATGATCCATATCTGAACTTTATTAGAGTAGTATACTAAAATTTGCAATCAATATGGGCTATCAGTTTCGTTATTCAGATAACAAAATAGCCATGGCAAAGGAAAAACCAAGTGTAGTGTGAATATTATCTTTAGTATCATACCGAAGGTGGGATCTGCAACAAAGACAATAGTTCGGTCATCAACTTGCCAAAAATCCTTGATAGCCAATCCTGTAAGACAGCATTAATCAATTTGTATGTGCTACGATACATGTGCACAGTCATGAGAACACGAATTAATGCCTCCTGTTAGCTATAACAGAGAAGAATAAAAGATTATATGAATAATAGATTAATGAATGATTATATGATAATAGCTTATACATGTCATGTTGGCCAATGATAATCGCAAGTACATGCTCTACATTGGTTTTGAGAGTAAATAACTGCCACATAAGGAGAGAATAATCCCACTCCATATTACACGAGGTTTATGTGCATTAATCAAAAAATATATACAGATTGTCGAGTAAAAAGAATCAGCATAGATTCACAAATTAATCTGCATTAGTCCAGCAAACTCAGGACTCAGCATTCCCGATCCAATTGAATACATACGCAGCTGCCCTCGTGGGCCAGACTTGTATTCCACATGGTCAAAAGGTGCTATCTTAGGATCAGCAATATATCTAATAAGTGTGCGATTTCTATAATGATTTTAACAATTAAATTTCTGACAGTATGTGACAAAACTGAAAACAATTGCGTACTGGAAATAATTTCAACAAGATAATATGTATCTTTTTTATGTGGCCAGTCAGGAAGTTTTTACTAGCTATAGCGATATTCATCGTCAGCAATATTTGACCAGACATACCATCCTTGCATGTATTTATGCACATGAACTGAAGAAAAATAATAAAATAAAACACAATGCGACTCATACAAATGTGAAAAAGAAAAAGCAAAAATCACCTGGTGTATCCGGATAATTTTGTGCGAGAACTCTCAACTTATACCCAGTGTCCTTCTCTAGGTCTTCAATCTCTTGGCGCAAACGATTTTCCTAAGAACAAATCAAAATAGTCAGCAGCTATCTAACATATGTACTCCAAGCAGACTAAGGCATAGCCTAGTGGTGGGAAGGGGCTGATGCCTTCCCACCCACTCAGGTTCAAGGCATGGTAATTGCAATTTGGGTTCGTTGCACCAATTATACTGTAGGGGGTTCCCTTACAGTCTTTCTGTCAAAAGAAAAAAACATATGTACTCCAATTATCAACACCAAAAGTAAAAGGTGGAGAGACTAAGACCACCCTCTGAAGATAAGAACTATTTGTAGTTGCACCCTTATGGAAGTCAATACGACATGTTAAAGAAAATTAGGCACAAGGGAATTTGCAAATTTGCTTTTAGCGTCACTCTGTTTCTCGCGGACACCAAATTTGCCAGTAGTTGTGAATCATCGGACAGCTCATAGTACAAGATCTAAGGTCTGAATTTACCTGGCCTGAAGAGAGAAAACCGGCGACGTCAATGACGGTGGTGAACTCCTTGGGGAGCAACTCAGGTTTGTTGACCCCAGCCTTGGCATTGGCCAAACCAACAACTGCAAGCACGTAGCATCAAGGGGAAATTTCCACTAAGAAAGCACACATATGATCCTTTTTCATTCAAGTGTGCCAACGAAAATATGGTAATGGGGAAAACAAACTTGCAAAATGCCACTCCAAAACAACAACACATCTTCTATTTATGCCACAGCCCACAATTTTCACCACTTCACCAAGAGATTAGATTTGTTTTTTCTCCGTTGCACAACCACGATCGAGGATGCAAAAGATTTTCAGTTCCGCGTGGATGCAGCTCATCTGCCGCCTCTGCCTCTGCCGCTGGCGCTACTGCTACAACACAGGGGGGACAATTGCTGAAATAGAAAATGGATAATTTCTGTACAGCAGGCACCGGCGGTGAGAATCGCTCTTTCTGGTAACATGGACTATGGATAAAGAGCGTCCAAACACGCTGCACACTCTGAATGAACTGAACTGAGCTTCGCCTTTCGGGTTCAGACTCGAGCTTCGGTCTCGTGTTGATGGTGCATTGATTCGCATAGCGTTACCATGCAGCACACCAACAAAATTCAGATGAAAGATTTGTTGATTCACCAACGAGTCGCGCATCATTTCGTTATTAGATAAGGGCATCAGAAAACCTAAACGTGGAACTGTTCTAGACCTCCAGTTAACAGCGAGCAGCTCCTGGCAACTGCTTCGATGGAAGGAAGATGAAGAATGAGACTGATGGCTTACAGCAGGAGAAGGATAAGGTGAGCGCGAGCGCGCCGGAGACGGCGGCCTTCCATGGCACGGCGCCGGCTAGCTTGCCGGCCCAAGAAGCAGCGGCCTCCCTGCCGGTGGCTGCGGCGGTGGGCGGCGGAGTCAGACGAGCGGAGCAGCGCGCGACGGCGAGAGGATGCCGCCTTGGCCGCGGGTGAATGGATAACGGCGTCGGCGACGATGTGGACGCGGCTGCTCCGTAGGGTGCCCGTGGGAGGGTGGATAGGACGAGGAGAACCATTTTTTCTGTTGTTTTTGTTCTGATTCTGAAAAATAGGCGCTGGTGATTTTATTTGCTGAGCCGAAGGAAAATGGCCCAAATGGATTGGAGCGTGTTTGGACTTTGATTTCCTTGTTGTTACTGTTTGAAATTGGATTTGTATTCATGTTCAAATTTGTTGTGATAAAATCATCAAAAATAAAAGACAGTTAGATTTGGTACACTTTGGATGGTGTAAATTATTCACACACCCAAAGTGAGGAATTACCCGATTCCTTTGAGTCAGGTCCCAACTTAATACACGTCCCAACAAAATGCACTGGTTTTTTTTCTGTTGAGTAGGAAAATGATCCAAATGGAGTAGACCCATTGGATAATGTTTGGACTTTGTTTTCTCATTATTATTTGCTTGAACAGGACTTCTATTCAACTTTGTTGTGATAAATCACCCACAAAATAATCTTTGTTGTGATAATCATTAAAAAGAAGACATTTAGATTCTGTACAATTTGGATCGCATAAATTATTCACTCCAAAAGTGAAGAATTGTCCGATTCCTTTTGAAACACGGCAAACACATCCCACCTTAATACAAACCTCGGTAATCTTCTGATAAAATATTTTAATATTAAAACAAAGCCAATTAGCACAGACCATGGTTTTTGCTCACGAATTCTGTTGCTTTCATAAATTTCAAACCCGTTAATTTATTCTGCCAAATATTTTTACCACAAATTTCAAATTTCCACCCAGATAAAAAGATCGCCATGTTTAATAATCTTTCAGGCTTTCAGAAAAAAAAATTAACTCAAGAGTTCTACAACATGTACAACCAATAATAAATAAAAAATGGGCACGACTAAGCCCCCAAATTCCTGTAAAATAACCATGTATAGTATGAATATCTGCATGTACTAAACATTTCACAATTACTTATTATTGCACTGACAAGAATAGTTATACAAACCTTACACGAACAAGATACACTCGGCTGCATCAACGACACAATATCCAATTAATAACACACTGCACCAAACAGCAGGGCAATATGCAAAGAATGGGCCGTGCTGCCGAAAATGTCGTTGTTAGGTTCCCTCTATGGCTCTTCTATACCCAACATATAACCAATATCAGCTTTTCCCACAAAAAGGGTTGAAATACTATCATAACAAGCAAAAGATGAAACGCAGCCTAACATGGCGGAAGTACGGTGCAAAAAATTCGGCTCAGGTCAGATGTGGAAAACCATTGGCATGTGATCCCACAAAGCGCTATTGGATGTATTGACATGGTAATTCATTGCCATCAAGAGCGCTCTGTTTCCGATACCCTCCGCAGCAATACCTGCATCGTTGCAGCATTGCAAATTAGTTGTCAGGACATTTAGTTGTCAAATACACGTGTTAGATACATCCATATGTAGACAAATCTAAGACAAGAATTTTGGGACGGAGGTAATATAAGATAAAGGATCAGACTTGCGTACAACTCAAATATCTCTTAGGGAAGACCAATCTACATAAGTTGCTCCGGAAGGCCGTGAGAGACAAACCAGGATTGACTTTTCATTGGACGTGAGAAAGCAAACAAGTCACAAAGGTATGAATCCAAATTATACCTGCATAGGATTTTATGCCAACAGTGGTGTCTTTCATAACTTCACATTTACCATATGTACCACCACTGAACATTTGCAGACAGGAGTCAGTTCCTAATGTACATGTCAATCACTCGTCAACTTTTGTCCCGAACTTCTCAGCCAAGAACTCGTCAAGAAGACCATAATTTCGAACAGGTTCTGAGCTGAAGTTCTGAGCAGGCAACTTTCGAATACATACAAGAATATGTTGAACATCTCGACATAATCTGGGTTCAATCAATCATTAAAACAGCAGTGTTAAAAAAGTATATGTATAGAATACATACAACACATACGGAAAATTAATCGATTCTTCTTTTTTTTTTGCATGTGGGGAAAAATGGCAGTACGATTTATTGGTACTGTACCTATTCTTTGCCTGAGGACTACTGACTTCCAACTTTGAAAATGCTTCTGTAATATGGGAATGGAATATCTGGACTACTTGCCTGCATTGCATAGAAGGGTCAAACGAAATTAAAAGTCAATAAGATCTTGCAAGGAAACAAATAATAACGAACTGTCATGCTATGGATAATATTTCCAGCAAAATCAATATTGAACATAAAAAACAAAATTACAAATAATGGTGCTACTTGCATTACATGAAGCCCATTAGAGTATTGTTCACGTGGTTACTTCAGCTTGAGCAGCATCACTACCACCAGATGCTGTTTTTAACTCGGTTTGCCAAAGTTGCATTACCCAGGGGGTAAATCATTAAAATTATTTAGTTAGAGACAAATAGTTTGACTTATGTTTAGATGGCTTTAATTGGTTTATCTCTAGGCCTAATATGTTAGGAACTCCTTACAAATAAGGAGGCGCTATCATCATGCTCAGTTAAGCAACTTCCCCTATGATCTCTAGCCTTCAGCTATGCTGAATGGCCATCGTATGGTTGCTACCCCAATGAACCGAGCTTCATCTTAGAGAACAGTAACACCTTACAGATTGTTTTCAAAACTTCAGTGCTCCAATTGTTTTAAAGTGATGTAGGTTTGGTGTTCCACTGAGGGTTTTCTACATATCATGAATAAGTTAACCAGCTACATACACTGAATAAGAGCCGAAGCTGATAACCTCACCATTCTAGAAAAAAAAGATATGGTCCAAAGATTCTAAAGATACACAGGATACTTCTTTACCTGAATATCGCTTGCAGATCTACCTCAAGCAGTATTTGAGAAAGGATGCGATGCAAGTAAGTGACTTCCTGCAAAATGTTTATGTACAAAAACTTCAGCAACAATTAACTAAACTGAAAGGAAAGCCTGAGTCAGAATTCAAATAACATAAATAAGTGAAAACACCTGAACAAGATTCCAGGAGAATAAAGGACAGTAAATGGGGGTCAATAAATGAGTTAAGATGTTGTTTCCAAGTAGCAATAGATGAATTTGCATTTCCATTGAACAATAACAATGAGTGTAGGTACAAATCATAATAAAATGATACACCCTCTGTTCCTAAATGTAAGACGTTTTTGCAGTTCAAATGTCTTAACATTTAGGAACAGAGATAGTAACAGAGTGATTCCCATTGATACTCCCTCCATTTCTTTTTACTTCGCATACATGATTTCTCTTAAGTTAAACTTCATAAAGTTTGAGCATGTTTATAGGAAAATATATCAACATTCACAATACCAAATCAATATTGTTAGATACATCATGGAATTCATGTTCGTATTATATAACTCTAATATTGTAGATGTTGATATTTTTAAATATAAATTTGGTCAAACAAAGTTTGACTTCAGACAAATCTTATATGCGGAGTAAAAAGAAACGGAAGGAGTAATGTGCTAAACCATAACTACCTTTGTAACAGCTTTGGCGAATAGACTTGGCTGCGAATCATTATCATCTGGTCCATTCCAACTTTCCACGATTTGCGGTAATTTTCTAAGATTTGCTAGCAATCTCTCTCTCATTATCTGGACTAGCTTGGTGTGAATTTCATCTCGATGAACCTTATAGTCCTGTCATTTCCGAGAAACTTGTAAGAAATGAAATTCATGCAAGCACATAAAACAGGTTGGTGCCAGTCAAGAGTTACCCTAACCCATGAAATGTCAAATAAATAAAATAGAAATCATACCTGAGTAACTCTATCCAGTTCAGACATCAACAGATGTTTGCGTACTTCCGGTATTTTCAGGAAAAGTACTCGACGAATATCTGCAATTTCAAAAAAAAAGGTTTGGCCAAGCAGTGATCAAAATCACAGATACTTCAAGGATTCCCAAATAGTTCATCCTGAAAAAATTGATTCAACATGGCCATTTGCATTTTCTTTTCCCTAAGTAAATATTGGGTGCAGCAAGAACAGGATGGCTCTTGGGATATATGTTGCATATTTGGTGAATTTATTAATTAAATGCAATGTTACTTCTGGTTGGCTGTAAGGCAGTTTACTTGTAGTGAAATAAATCTATTGCCTATCTGGCTATCACCATAACATGAAAGTTACTAGAGTACATGAATCAGGCTCTAGATAAACAAAGGGGAACAGCACACCTGGTACTGGTCCCTAAGCTGGAAACTAGCTATTGCTTCTACTTAGTTTGTGTTGTTCCCTACCCTTCTACATCATATAGCTACTCAAATACCAACAGTTCTAGGGAGAGACAAAAGCGCTTCAGTTTATATTTCTGTAGATATCTTTTAAGGATCCTGGTTTCCAGTTTTCCAAACCTTCATCCCACCAACAAATCAAGACACAAAAATAATCAACTAAAAACATATAATAAGATAAGATAATGCAACCCACAATCACTTGAAGTGACAGGATAGTCAGCCTTCAGAACTTTATGTTTTGGCAAAATTAACAGAAAGTATGGATACAATAAATAACAGTGCAGCAAAAAGACAGAAGGTAGGGAAAAATGCTTACCTGGAATCAAAGAATGTATGAAACTGATAATTTGACTTGCTAAAGCTAAATGCTTAGAAGTAATTGATTTCAGACCAGATACCTGAAAAGGAACCAAAGGAAAATAAACCAAGCAGTCCAGACTTCTTGATATATAAAAAAAGAAGTGTGGCAGCACATGCCTACATTAAATAGCTATTTAGCTTGATTAAGATTTGAGGAAACTACTGGTGCATTGAAGTACTATTGTTCAAAAAAAACAGAGAAGATTTTCGTCTTTTCTTAAAAATTGTTGTGTTTCCATATAGCTAAAACACTATTGTGCAAATAGTGTCCTATACGATGATGAACAATGATAAATTGATAGCAAGTTCATTTAGCAGACATCTACTTTTTTAATAGAAAGAGTGTACAGGAGACCCATACAGATACAGCATACATGTGAGCACCAGAATTATAACCCTGGTGGGTGGAGTCATGCCCCCACAGCTCCACCACCACACCAAGAGGTGGTTCTCAGCAGAGACATATATTTATTCAAAGATTTATTAAAACAATCCGCATTAAATGGTAAATTATGAGAAAATGCTAATAGCAAATTACGAGCTGTGTTTACATATTTAAACAATGAGGAATTATTGTTACCAATGGTAAACAATGATACCTGCATGGCACCTGCGCCAAGAACCAGTTGGCAAGTCCTGGTATTGAAATGCTTTAATATCTCAACAACACGTTGGACCACCTCAAAAGATAACGATGGCAAACATTTACTGATGTCAACATATTCTGATAGCATTTTCAACAATATCAAACCGCTGCCAAACAAAAATTGAAGCGTTATTGAGAAAAGGCAAGGATACATCTCACAGAAACACAGATGATTAAATGAGTACATAAGATGACGAAAGAAACAGAAAAAAGACAGCATATATCACTATAGAAGAATAGCAGATGAATACAGGAACTGCTACTGGATGAATTCTTTGCCACACTTCTGGGTTAGTAAAGTGTGGCAACTGATCTAATTTGTCCTCAACATGGCAAGTTTTAGAAAGAAGAAACAGTAACTTGTTTTGAAGAATTAAATGAAAATTTTAGATGACTAACCAGTTCACCATATGATAGCCAACACCTCCAAGCACAATGGTTTGCGAGACTGGCCTAACATGGCCAGCAACACTATTTTCAGTCTGAGAAGTGGATTCAACCTTGTTTTCATTGCTTGTCGTAGATGTTCCATTGCTATTTTCAACATTATTTTCAGTTGAATGTGCTGATTCTTGACTTGTTGAAACCCCATCCTCACTGAGCTTTGAGTTGTTATCATTGCTAGGCATCTCCATGCCATTAACAGGAAAGTCAGTTGATGACAGTGACAGAACAATCGCTTGGAACTCTTCAGGAACATCAACAGCGATCCACGTCTCTTGGTCAAGAACTGCCTTAATTTTTGCCATCTTCAAAGGAATATTAAACGTTCAGAGCACAAAAAACTATAAATCATGCATCAACTATAAAATAAGATTGGTATCAATCCAAAATCTATATCAATTTTTTTAATAAACCGTAGTGTTATAATTTTTTAAGATAATTCAAATAATTTTGACGAGCAGCTTAGGCCTTTGTGTCCTCAGTTCCACTATCATTTCAACCTGAAGTTATTTGATGATGGTGAATGCCAATACTATTGGTAATATTGTTTGCAAAACAGAACTAGAAAGGAACCGCATTGTATACAAGCTATTGTACATCCATAGGCTATAACTGAGCGAGAAGGCTGAAGGCTTTATACTTCAGAAATAGCACCATTACCAATTCATGTTTCAGGCACAATGGTGTTGTAATTATCCTATAAGATGTTGCTCGTACTAACAAAATTTAAAACAAGCTTCTGACTTTGTTCCATTATCTGATTGTAAAACTGTAAATCTAGCTTTCGTAAACTTCAGCAAAGTAATACATAACTCACCCGAACACTATGCTGATACTCAACAAATTGCTTTGACTGTTGCTGTAGAATTCCGCGAATGTTGTAACCTAACCTGCCTCCAACCTATGAGGACAAGAGGTGAAAATAATATCATAACTTGCTTTTACGCAATTAACATGGATATATGTGCATATAATTTAAACAGAGAAAATAATAACCTTTTCTGTAGCAGCTATAAATTCTTCTGTTATATTATAGATGATCAGGAACTCCTGAAGCCTTAACTTGGGATGTAGAGCAGCACGAACACCTAGCAGCTTAGCCCATCGTCCATGTGCAGCATCACATGCAGCAAACACTGCTTCTGTGCTTTCTCTCAACACGTCAGCTCTGCAGAAAATGCAAGTGCTCAAGCAAATCTGTGTTTGCGTCATCACATATAAAGGTTTGCAAGCAATGAAATACTATATTTGCCAAAACTGACCACAGTATCACCATGATACCAGCAATTAAATTGGTTTTTACAGAACAAAGAGCAAATTATAACTTAACTTACCGAATATTTTTTATTGAATTTATACTGGACATATCATTTGTCTTTCCTTGAAACAACGGAAGCTTAGTAGGAGTGCGTGTAACAGTATTAGAGACCCGTGAAGTAACATCATAGTCTTTCTCTTGGGAAAGATCAACTGAGCCACCGTGTTGTACGACAGGATTTGTGTCATCAGGACTTATGTTCCCATCAAGGTTCCGCATGATCCACTGAACTATTTTTTTAACTTCAGCTGCTTGCTGGAGATGTACCTGGAAAGGAGGTACACATAAAGATTTAATTTGGTAGACCATCTTCATTTAAAGGAAAACAAAATGATACTGTATTGAGAAACTAATTTACCTGAACTATACTAAAAATAGCCGATAAAAGCTGAACAAAACCTTCAGATGATAGACTACGCAGTTTATTTGCTAAAGACTGGCCTCCAGCTGCACAATTGCAGTTCAAAACAAGTAGGAAGTTAGCGTGCATAGTAGCAAGCTATGAAGACAGATATTGAATTAAGAAAAAAAGTAAGACCATCAGAATCGGCAGCTCTGTCTCCAGTTACTGAATCAGAATCTATTGGTTTGGAAATCAATACTGGAAGCATCTCTGCAACTGTGGATTTGATTGAAGCTTTCATAACAGTAATAAGGGTATCCCGGTACATTCTGAGCACTGCAGGAACTTTGTCCTGCGAGATATAAATGTGAACCTTATTATTCTGTATCCCAGACTAATGACTCGCTGAATATACCAAATATCCAGAAATAAATAAGCATGATCCTTCCACCACTTAGCTTTTTAAGCTCATAGGTGATTGACCTTTCAAAAAAAATACTGAACTTGGTTTTCTGTATGCATGGAATTTTAGAGGGCATTTTATTTACAAGTGCCCTGTTAGTGAGGGTAGTCTCTTATAAGGCCCCATAAACCCAGCTTATATGAGTGAGAAACTTATTGAATAATCACAAATATTATTGTGCTCATTGTGTGGCTAAATAGCGCATACAAATGTGAATAAGTGCTTCTCTGGAACTAAATCTATATGTCGTCTTACACAGTTACACTAAAGCCCTGTAATATTGAATAGAAAAGCAGCCACAGGACACCCTATTTTTCTGCACATCCACCCTCCATTTGAATATATCAACTTAATGGAAATATCTGACAGAACTAACCGTTCTCAGCAGGCAAATAATGAGGGGGAGAAGACGATCTCTGAGGATGAAGCCATCCTCCTCATCAACGTTTACCTGCATTGAGATGATGAATGTCGGTCAATAGAAGGAACAGAGCTGAAAACATTTTACTAGAACAACAACAGTGTAGCTTAAAAATGAAACCATAATCTAAACCAAAGGAGTCACATCAAACAATTGTTGAAAAAAACAAATTAGTATTTCACCTTTCGGCAAATTGGAGAAGAGCAAGAACTGATTGGACCACGGTCGTGGTATATATGGTAACAGTGTGGTAACATAGTTTATGATCTGAAAACTGTAATTATTTCAGGATCACGTTTTGTGACGTGAGGATCCTTTTTTTTTTTGAACCGGGAAACCCCTTTCATTGCAAATGAACGGAAATACAACAGTTCCAGAAACATTGTCAGGGAGAGCGGAAAGAGGTACAGCGAGTTCAAGCACTGCCAGGAAACACACTGCATCCGTCCGCTGTCGAAACGGATGCCATGGGGCGAAAAACTGGCAGCACCAGCTAGCAACAACTAGTCCTATTACAAACCAAACAGCAGTAGTCCAAAAGGATCATCACGCATAGTCTAAAAGCCAGCTCTAATGCAGCAAGAAAACCAAAAGTAGAATGAGGCAGACTCCAGCGGCAATCATCTACTGCCCTTCGATCGGTCGCCTGGCCAAATCGTTTTGTGATGTGAGGATCCTATGTTGACACTCGACATACATCAAACAGAAATTTTGGTAAAATTATTTTAGTCATCAAGAAACTATATTGCTGTTTTGAACTTGGCCTCTTAGGAGGATTGTAACCAAACTCTTTCTTTTCCGTCCTCTGCGTTTTCTTGAAAAAAAGAAACTACATTGCTTGGGTACGCTATATGGATCATGGATGCGACTCCACAATACAAAAGTTTCCCAAAACAACGATACAATGACAGAAATAATAATGTAATAATGTGATGAGGCTACCAAGAAATCAAAAATAGCAATGTCCTTGCCTTCTTGGCATTGATTCATTTACAGAGCCAATGGTTGCAAGTGGAAACAGGCGCTGCAGGTACCACTAACTCAGCGTGAATGATAGGTATTCACTCCCTACCAGTTCTTAGCCTCTCTAGATCTCTCAGTCACACTTCATTAGTCATGCTCATTCAGTTTCAGTTAACTAATTAATATTATTTAAAGTTGGCATGGAAGGTACACAAAAAACTCAGCATGAACACATTGCGTTAAAATCAGGTAAAGACAGGCCAATTATGAGATGGAGAATTGCAAAACAGAAAGCGCACATACTTCATGCTCGGTCCCATTGAGGGGAGTAGAAGTCTTCCTTTTCACAGTTGATAAAACCATCGCATCAACAGTTTTTCCATCAGGAACAGCAGCCCGTACAAACTCTGCTGAAAGAATGCTACAAGAATGAATAATAAGTTAAACAGCAAGTTGCTGATGGGACAGAAAAGGCTGCAAACAACATTACTATTCTAGGGGGCAAATATAAAGAAAATAAAATTACACGATTTTAAGGTAGCTTCCGATTAATGACAAAATTGACCTTTATATTCTAGATGGCGGTAACGTACAATTAGCAATGAAACAATATAGAAGCTAAATTTAAAGGATATAGGTGGATCTAGGGTACATTTTTCACTAAAATGCCACTTAATGGATGTACTGATTTAGGCCTTAATATCGCCCAAAACAACTGAAACATTATGCTGACTAAAGCCTAGTTGACATTTGAGTATAATTGGAACAGAATCATTGCATTTGACATTGGCTTGCACAAAAATTAAGAATCAACAAATGTATTTCACTTAGGGCGTGTTCTGAAGTCCTCCGCGTTGTTCAACTCCACAGCTTCTCAGCTGCGCTCTGGGCTCCAACTCTAACGAGAAGACAGCACCGTTCTGTACGTGCACCAGCTCCTCTCCACGCTAGGCGGGCTGGCAGCCTGCTTGGATTGTCTAAAGCCCATCTAACTGAAAAGGAAAAGAGGCCTTAGGCCTTCTCGGCGAGAGGAGAAGAGAGACTGGGCTTGGCCCAGTTTGGAGGAACGATGTGAGCGTCACGATGTCTTCACGTTGCCAAATCCAACGATCGAGAGGACTGCACGCGACAAAAGAATCGGGGGCACGAACCGGTACGGGAAATCACTTGGCGGTGGCATCACAAGTAATTAGGCGAACTACACGTTTCTGAGGATTCCACGAAGCTGCGAAAACCCAGCTCCTTTGACTCGTTCAAATTGCACTACGGCTCGGTACAGCTTCTCGAAGCTGACCTCAGGAAGCTTAGACCGTTCAGCCTAATTTCTCGCACAGAGTTCGTGGAGCGCGGAGCGTGGAGGACTTCCGAGCACGCCCTTAAAGTATCTTATTGGGATCCATATGTATGAGTATATTGAGAAGCCAACAAAATGCTTTGGCTCATGTAGTAAACATGTGACAAAGAAAAACGATGGCCCAGAACTATTCAATTGCCAATCATATGGATGGCTACGAAGGCAGTATTAGGCACAAGGCACACTTGAGGTGCTACATCGGTAAATCAACGGGAAGTCAGGTGTCAATGATGAAAACTGGGGCATTACATTGGCTTTATTTTGACTTTAGGGCCTTCACATTAGGATCCAATGCCCTCTCTTAATCTTGTTAACACGCAGTTTGACCAGGCATGCACCTTGCATCACAAAGGCGTAGCCTCAGGTACTTTTGCCTTGCTGCACCTAGACAGACCACCTAGGGGTGACTTTGGCGTATTTGTAGCATTGATGTGTATTCTGATAGATCATACTGCTACGACAAGATACCAACAAATGACTGCAGTATCACTTTTGTTTCAGATACTCAGATGAAATTGCAATTGAAGTTAAAACACTACATGGTTCCTGATCTCATAAATCAGCCTACCTACACTGATAGAGATTATGTCTCAAGCTTTCCGTCAGAATTCATAATGCATTTCTAAGCAATGTAAAGGTATTTATTTTCCACATCAGAGCTGTCATTCCTGTGATAAGTATTGCCCCTATAAATAAGAGCACATCATATTGATAGGACATATGTTTAGCTTGTATGAAAATACCTGTTCACTGAATCTAATGATGTTCCCAACTGATCACGAATATGTCGAAAGCAATAAAGCCCAGCAAGTTCATCAGTGTCCTGGGTGAAAGAATTTATGTACCATAAACATAAGTTACATACTGCACATGTCGGCTGATTGCAGTCATTTATTGGAAATTTGCTAGGTGGCGTGTGATGGCAAAGAGTAACGGCATTACGTAGGAAAGTTACAATAACACTGGCATCAGATCATGTAGAAGGTAATGTTTAGGTAACTTACTATGAGATTTTGCAAGTCATCAATGACATCAAGCGCACCAGCACAATCTGCCGCTAGCACAAGCTGCACATGTAGAACAAGCTTATAAACCCAGCGCACAGCGGAGATTTGAAGGCAGGAGGGACCTTTAAGCAATATGTTACTACGATTCAAAGTACAGAAGCAAAACAAAAATCCAGTTGTTGCTTAAGTATGAACAGTTCAGGTCAGGCTGTCAAATCAGACACAATAGATCATTGGACAACATAAATAGCACAGCATTGATCTGGCAGAGAATAATGATAATTATGGACTAGCAACAAAATATGAAAAATGTGGTTGTGTTTGCAGTTGGACAAGGAATGTCATACGCAGCCACTATTTAGAAATTAGAACAGTAGTATGTGCTTATGGGGCATTTACACGAACTCATATCCTCTCAAAGAAAGACCGGTCATAATTTCTCTGCAATCAAATAAAGACCATTGCCCCCAATAAGGCAAGAAGATGGATCCAAAGACATCGTTAGGTTGCATTTCCCAATCATCCATTTTCTGGTGTAACGACTCGAGAATGGACAGCATGTCTCCATGTCGACCTACAGTTGGCACTTAACACTTGTGACTTCCAAGGTACCACCGTACCAGTAGCATATGGAAAATATGCAAGGTCATTCCATGAAAAACAGTCATGCATATAGCGTAGCAATTCATGGTGTTCCATGCGCAGCGATGGTTGTCAGCTAATCAATCAGTTCACTAACCCCCAGAGCAATGTTCGTTTTGTGGCTTTGCATACTTCGCACCTAACCTGACTATCAACCGACTCACGAAACAATGAGAGAAATGGTAATACACCACATCAATAAACAATGTGCAGTACATGTCCGGACCATTTCTGGGAGCAACATTGCTGATCCACAAGCAAACAAAACGCAATGCTCGGTAAGACCACTCACCAGCTTGAGGGCTGCGAGCGCCTGACTGACATAGAGGATGATGGTGAGCTTCTCCTGCAAGGCGACGAGGTTCCCTCGGGTGGCATTGAGCTCCTGCACCTGCTGGGCGTCCCCGACGAGGTCGCCCGTGAGCACCCGGACCACCTCCCTGAGCTCCCGGATCCTCCCGACGGCGGCGACGATCTCCCCATCGAGGCCGCGGAGCCGTCCCTGGGCCTCGTAGAAGGACTCGGAGCGGCGCGCGATCTCCTGGACGAGGTGCGCCTCGACGACGTCCAGGTGCTGGCCGAGGCGCTCCTGCAGGGCGGGCTCGGCGAGCGGGCAGGCGGCCTCGAAGGTGGCCCCCTCCTCGAGCGCGAAGTCCTCCTTGAAGAAGAGCGCGGGGACCTCGCGGAGGCAGGCGGCGAGACCGGAGGACGGGGAGGCGGCGGCCGGGGCGCCGTCGTCGGAGGCGGCGAGGGCGAGCTCGGCGGTGGCGTGGAGGCGGACGTCGGCGA
>NC_041382.1:40253025-40327566 GCF_002162155.2 Triticum dicoccoides
GCGGAGGCGGTGCGGAGGGGCGGGCGCGAGGCCATCGCTGCGCGGGGGGCTAGGGGAGGGGAGGCGGCGGCATGGGAGATCGGGATCTGGGAGGGCCGGGGAGCGGAGCCAACCGCAGGGGTGGGGGGAGAGCTTGGCTGGTCAGATCTGTCGCTGGTCAGGTGGGAGGGAGGGATGGAGGAAGGGGAGAAGAGAGGGAGGGAGTGTGGTGGTTTGCTTCCCTGATTTCTCCCGGTTTTTTCCTTCTCTCTCGCCTTTGGTTTCTCTCAATAATATTCTTTTTCAGCCTTTTGGTTTGTGCTATCTCTATCTCTATCTCTACTTACTTAAAAAGAACTTAAGGGTTCTCATTTCATCTTTCTTTCAACCATCCATTCATCCAACCTTTCATGTATATGATAATCAATTACCTTAATTTACTTATCTTCTGAACCAATTTCAGTTTAATTTACTTACCAAACTTTTAATCAAAATATAAGGTAATCACGATCAGAATTTGATGAACATTTATTTACACAATCGCATTATTATTAACAAGTAAATCACAAGCTACCGTACTTACATATTTATATTCCGTTGCAACGCACGGGCATTGTTCTAGTATCATCACAATCCTCTTTGCCTAGTTTTGAATGAAAACTATATCTTTCTCTGTATGTGTGTTTGTGCAGAAAAGGGAGTTTTATTTGATGCTTATAGAGTTGCAGTCGAGAGGCAAAAATTTCTCGATGTAACCACACAGTTATGGTTCGCAGGGCCGCCCCTGGTGTATGGCCGACGAGGCGACGACCTAGGGCCCAGGCCTAGGGGGGCCATGATCTTCCGCATGAAATTTTTAAGAGAGTACATAAAGATGAATCATATAGATAATGATCACACTATGATTAATTCCCCTCCATGTGGAACAATTATTAGTGGCTTAAGGATGATGGAAATAATACTGATGACAAACAAAGCTATTTGGATGAACATTCTTTTTGTCATGCCTATGATCAATATTGGAACAAACCTTATGGTGACCATATATATGAATTACTTGAAGATTATTATGCTACTATTATGGATGATAAAATATGAATGATAATCTTGCTCTCACATATGAAAATCCTATGTTGTTTTCTAGCTCTCGAAACTATACTTTAGAGGGGAAATTTGCTTACATTAAGGATTATGTTTGTGATATGCATTTAGCTAGTGCTCATAAGAACTCTAATGAAACTTATACTGTTAAGTTTGTTGCTGCTACTTGCCATAACTACGAGAGAGGAAGGAATAAGAGCCCTCTCAATGTCTCAAAAATACTAAAATTGAAAAAGGAAAAAAACTACTTTTACCATGCATTGGTCTTCTCTCTATGTTAACGCTTTCTTTTTGTGTGCAATGCCAATGCACATGAAGAGGGTTAGACTGTATTGTTATATCATTATGTTACTTTGTGCTCACTTCCTATATCCAGTAAATAATAAATAAAATGAAAGTTGTGAATTAAGAACTTATCGAAAAGAGAAGTGATTGAGAAAAGGTGAGCATTGTAGAAGTGGGGTCGATCTTGAACTTTTTGGTCATGCCCATGGAAACAATGTGGATCTTTTGTCATGGAAGCTTTTCAATAAAAAATAGTTATCTGATTGTATCACCATTGTATTATAAAAATAATGTGCCAAAAAATATATTTAGCATATATCTCCCAATGTCCGAAAAAACATGTTTTTGGCCACTTTCCTAAATTGTCAAAGATCCACCACTTTCGCTGACCCTTGTTTCAGGGGCAGAATGGATCACTCCCTCCCTCGTCGTTTTCACCGGAGGAACTCTCTGCCAGCACCAAGACAACAGGAGCATCATCTTCATCCACAACGCCATTTCCATATCCATCCTCGACGCCCTCCATGGTCAAAGCTAGGTCCTGATGTTTATTTTTTTATTGATGATTAGCGTCGTGTGATTTATTGGTGGGGTATTATATAATTTAAGACGTAGACAGTAACATTATGCTAATGCTCATGCCTATGTCATGTGATCTATGAGTAGCTGATAACCCACAAGTATAGGGGATCGCAACAGCTTCCGAGAGTAGAGTATTCAACCCAAATTTATTGATTCGACACAAGGGGAGCCAAAATATATTCTCAAGTATTAGCAGTTGAGTTGTCAATTCAACCACACCTGGAAACTTAGTATCTGCAGCAAAAGTGTTTAGTAGCAAAGTAATATGATAGTGGTGGTAGCGGCAACAAAAAGTAAAGACAGCAAAAGTAATGTTTTTGGTGTTTTGTAGTGATTGTAACAGTAGCAGCGGAAAAGTAAATAAGCGAGAACCAGTATATGGAAAACTCGTAGGCACCGGATCAGTGATGGATAATTATGCCGGATGCGGTTCATCATGTAACAGTCATAACATAAGGTGACACAGAACTAGCTCCAATTCATCAATGTAATGTAGGCATGTATTTCGTATATAGTCATACGTGCTTATGGAAAAGAACTTGCATGACATTTTTTGTTCTACCCTCCCGTGGCAGCGGGGTCCTATTGGAAACTAAGGGATATTAAGGCCTCCTTTTAATAGAGAACCGGAACAAAGCATTAGCACATAGTGAATACATGAACTCCTCAAACTATGGTCATCACCGGGGTGGTCCCGATTGCCAGAGCTCAGTTTTGAAACAGAGATAAATTGTATTTTGAGCGGTATATTTTCATTGTCAATGTAACAACTAAGAGATGGTGATATCTTCCATGCTAAACACATTATAGGCGGTTTCCAAACAGAATGGTAAAGTTTATACTCCCCCTCCATCAACAAGCATCAATCCATGGCTTGCTCGAAACAACGAGTGCCTCCAACATACATCAGGTCTCAGGGGGAGTTTTGTTTGCAATTAATTTTGATTTAGTTTGCATAAAGCATGGGACTGGGCATCCCAATGACCAGCCATTTTCTCGTGAGTGAGGAGCGGAGTCCACTCCTCTTGAGAATAACCCGCCTAACACGGAAGATAAGGACAGCCTTGGTTGATACATGAGCTATTCGAGCATACAAAACATAATGTTTATTTGAAGGTTTAGAGTTTGGCACATATAAATTTACTTGGAACGGCAGGTAGATACCGTATATAGGAAGGTATGATGGACTCATCTGGAATAACTTTGGGGTTTAAGGGATTGGATGCACAAGCAGTATTCCCGCTTAGTACAAGTGAAGGCTAGCAAAAGACTAGGAAGCGACCAACTAGAGAGCGACAACAGCCATGTACATGCATTAAAATTAATAAACATTGGATGCAAGCATGAGTAGGATATAATCCACCATGAACATAAATATAGTGAAGGCTATGTTGATTTTGTTTCAACTACATGCGTGAACATGCGCCAAGTCAAGTCACTTAAATCATTCAAAGGAGGACACCACCCCATCATACCACATCATAATCATCGCAATAACATGTTGGTCACACAAGGTAAATCATTATAACTCATAGCTAATCAAGCATGACACAAGCAACTACGATCTCTAATTGTCATTGCAAACATGTTTATTCATAATAAGCTGAATCAAAAACGAGGGACTCATCATATTTATAAAAACAAAAGAGGTCGAGTTCATACCAGCTTTTCTCATCTCAGTCAGTCCATCATAATTGCTTTTCACTTGCATGACCGAACGGTGTGAATAATAATAAGAGTGCACGTGCATTGGACTAAGCTGAAATCTGCGAGCATTCAATAAACAAGAGAAGACAAGGCAATATGGGCTCTTGGTTAAATCAACAATAATGCATATAAGAGCCACTTCAACAATTTAATTATGGTCTTCTCCTACTGACCCCCAAAGAAAAAAAAAGAAATAAAACTATTTACACGGGAAAGCTTCCAACAAGCAAAAGAAGAACGGAAAATATTTTTGGATTTTCTTTTTAATTATTACTACTACAGCAGAAAAATAAACTACTACTATTTTTTGGTTTTTCTTAAGGTTTAACAAACACACAAGAAGAAAGCAGGAAAAAGAAAATAAACTAGCATGGATATTATAGTGAAAGAGTATGAGCACCGACATCTAGCAACGAGTGCGTGTGAACATAAATGTAATGTCGGCGAGAAATACGTACTCCCCAAGCTTAGGCTTTTGGCCTAAGTTGGTCTATGGCCACGGCTGACCTGACTGATATCCATAATAATAGTTGTTGGGGTCGTACTGTGATGAGGAAGAAGAAGGCTCCGATTGCCACTGGCTGGCAATCATCTCCGGATCCCACTGATAGTTAGACTGCCGTGAAGGATCAAATTGTGGTTCCGGTTCTAGCTCCTCGGCTGGTGCAGGGTTCCGGTAGGCGTGAATAGCCGTCAACGAAACAAGGTACGTGCCTACAGTCAAATCAAACAAAGAAGGAGCAGGCAGGATAATAGTCTCAGGATGATGTTTGTTAAAAAACAATTGATATTTAAGCTCTCCTGCCCTATTCTTAACAATAAAATCATGTGCCACCATACTTTTATGATCTAGATAAACACGAGGCAGCACCTTTTCTTCCTTCTCAGCATGCCTAATAGGTATGTCAAAATGTACGGCTAGGCATGTAGCATAGATGCCTCCAAAGATGGGGCCTTTGGTACGGTTCATACTTAACCGTCTAGCAATAATACCACCCATACTAAAAGTGTTATTACTGTATAAATCGTGGAGCAGAATAATTATATCAGGGATACTAAGGTTTTCACAGTTTCCGCGTCTAATTAAACAACGACTAGCAAATAATGCAAAGTAACGTAAAATAGGAAAATGTATGCTAGTGATTCGTGCATCGGAAACCTTCCTAGTTTCTCCTATAGTGATAGTATCAATAAACCCAACCACATCATCATGATGTGGTTATTCTGTCTTGCCCTCAAAAGGGACTAAACAAATCCGACAAAAATCATAAAGTGACATCTCCTTATGCTCATCATATAAATGAAACTCCACCGTAGGTGGTGAGTTTCTAGAATGAAAATGAAAGTTTTGCACAAAGGTATTTGTGAGTAAGAGATACTGATCGCATTGGTCGTGGAGGAAAGCGGTGATGCCTGCATTGTGAGCCAATTCATGAAAATCTTCATAGATACCGGCTGCTCTCAAGAAATCATCAGAAGGCCATTCACATGCCCGAATCTCCGCGGTGCGCGGCAAAATATACTTAGGCTTCGGTGCCTTTTCCTTCGAGCTTTGGCTCGATGAGCCCCTCTATAATCTCCTCATCATTTTCTGAAAAATTCTAAAAATTTTAGTAACTTCAAAATAAAAGTAAACCAAACTCAATAATATTGATAGCAACTACTCCTACAAGTGCCTAGGGCCTATATCATGCATCAAAACTACCTTTGACCATATAAATTTGACATGCAAGCTCAAGAACAGGGTCACCTAAGCAGCAAAAATTTGCAAAGAATAAAGCACTAGAACAAAAACTAATTGGACCAATGGAGGAGTCATATACCAAGGAACAATCTCCCCAAGCAGTTTTGCGAGAGGTGCTTTGAGCAAGGAGATCGAAAATCACAACAAAAGTGGCTGGAACTCGTGCTTGAGTTGTTTTTTTGGGTTTGTGTGAGACAGAGGAAGAAGATGGGTGCTGGGATAAGTGGAGGAGGGCCACCATGGGCCCACGAGGCAGGGGGGCGCGCCCTAGGGGGGCCCACCACCCTCGTGGCCAGGTGGCAGCTCCTCCCGCGGTAATTTTTGCACAGTAAATCCTCAAATATTCCTGAAAAATCATATTAAATTGGCATGGCATTCTGAGGACTTTTATTTTCGGGATATTTTTATATTGCACGGATAAGTCAGGAAACAGACAGAAAATACTATTTTTACTTTATTTCTACTAATTAACAGAAAATATAGAGAGGGTACAGAAGGTTGTGCTTCTAGTTTCATCCATCTCATGCTCATCAAAAAGAATCCACTAACAAGGTTGATCAAGTCTTGTTAACAAACTCATTCCGATAATCATGAAACCGGAGAAATTTCGAATAACACTAAGTTACCTCAACGGGGATATGCACATCCCCAATAATAAGTATATCATATTTCTTTTTGACAGTAGGAAGAGGAAATTCAAAACCTCCAATTATAATCGATGGAATTTTTCCAATGGAGTTGATACTATGAACTTGAGGTTGTTTCCTCGGGAAGTGTACCGTATGCTCATTACTATTAACATGAAAAGTGACATTGCCTTTGTTGCAATCAATAACAGCCCCTGCAGTATTAAGAAAAGGTCTTCCAAGAATAATAGACATACTATCATCCTCGGGAATATCAAGAATAACAAAGTCCGTTAAAATAGTAACGTTTGCAACCACAACAGGCACATCCTCACAGATACCGACAGGTATAGCAGTTGATTTATCAGCCATTTGCAAAGATATTTCAGTAGGTGTCAGCTTATTCAAGTCAAGTCTACGATATAAAGAGAGAGGCATAACACTAACACCGGCTCCAAGATCAATAAAGCAGTTTTAATATAATTTCTTTTAATGGAGCAAGGTATAGTAGGTACTCCGGGATCTCCAAGTTTCTTTGGTATTCCACTCTTAAAAGTATAATTAGCAAGCATGGTGGAAATCTCAGCTTTCGGTATCTTTCTTTTATTAGTAATGATATCCTTCATATAGTTAGCATAAGGATTTGTTTTGAGCACATCAGTTAATCGCATACGCAAAAAGATAGGCCTAATCATTTCAGCAGAGCGCTCAAAATCCTCATCATCCTTTTTCTTGGATGGTTTTGGAGGAAAAGGCATGGGTTTCTGAACCCAAGATTCCCTTTCTTTACCATGTTTCCTAGCAACAAAGTCTCTTTTATCATAACGTTGATTCTTTGATTGTGGGTTATCAAGATCAACAGTAGGTTCAATTTCTATATCATTATCATTACTAGGTTGAGCATCATCATGAACATCATCATTAATATTTTCATTAGGTTCATGTTCATTACCAGATTGTGTTTCAGCATCAGACACAGAGATATTATTTGGATTATCAGGTGGTTCAGTAATAGGTTCACTAGAAGTTTGCATAGTTCTATTATTTTTCTTTTTCTTCTTTTTAGAAGAACTAGGAACATCAATATTATTTCTCTGAGAATCTTGCTCGATTCTCTTAGGGTGGCCTTCAGGATACAAAGGTTCCTGAGTCATTCTACCAGTTCTAGTAGCCGCTCTAACAGCATAATCATTTTTCTTACTATTCATTTCATCAAGAACTTCTTTTTGAGCCTTAAGTACTTGTCCTACTTGAGTGGTAACCATAGAAGCATGTTTGCCAACAAGTTTAAGTTCACCTTTAATATTAGCCATATAATCACCCAAGCGTCTAATCATATAAGCATTTTCTTTTAATTGTCTACCAAAATAAGCATTGAAGTCGTCTTGCTTAAACATAAAATTATCAAACTCATCCAAGCATTGGCTAGCAATTTTAGTAGGAGGGACTTCAGCTTTATCATACCTATAGAGAGAATTTACCTTTACTACCTGTGTCGGGATATCGAGATCAGGAGGTTCTTCAATAAATAAAGAATTGAGATCATATGTTTCTTCAACAGGCGGTATATTAAGACCATGTATTTCTTTAATAGGAGGTAAATTCTTAACATCTTCAGCTTTAATACCTTTTTCTTTCATAGATTTCTTTGCCTCTTGCATATCTTCGGGACTGAGGAATAGAACACCTCTCTTCTTCGGAGTTGGTTTAAGAATAGGCTCAGTAATTGGAGCAGGAGTTGGCTCAGGAGCTGGCTCGGGAGGTGCCCAATTATTTTCATTTGTCAACATTTTATTCAATAGAATTTCAGCTTCATCCGGTGTTCTTTCCCTAAAAAGAGAACCAGCACAACTATCCAGGTAATCTCTGGAAGCATCGGTTAGTCCATTATAAAAGATATCAAGGATTTCAGGTTTCTTAAGAGGATGATCAGGCAAAGCATTAAGTAACTTGAGAAGCCTCCCCCAAGCTTGTGGGAGACTCTCTTCTTTAATTTGCACGAAGTTGTATATTTCCCTCAAAGCAGGTTGTTTCTTATGAGCAGGGAAATATTTAGCAGAGAAGTAATAAATCATATCCTGGGGACTACGCACACAACCAGGATCAAGAGAATTAAACCATATCTTAGCATCACCCTTTAATGAGAACGGAAATATTTTGAGTATATAAAAGTAACGTGATCTCTCATCATTAGTGAACAGGGCAGCTATATCATTTAACTTAGTAAGATGTGCCACAACAGTTTCAGATTCATAGCCATAAAACGGATCAGATTCCACCAAAGTAATTATATCAGGATCAACAGAGAATTCATAATCCTTATCAGGAACACAAATAGGTAAAGTAGCAAAAGCAGGGTCGGGTTTCATTTTATCTCTAAGTAATTCTTTGTTCCATTTAACTAATAACCTCTTAAGCTCATATCTATCTCTGCAAGCTAAAATAGCGGCAGAAGATTCCATATCAAAAAGATAACCCTCAGGGATAACAGGCATATTTTCATCATCAATATCATCGTCGTATTCAGATTCAATAATTTATTTTTATCTAGCCCTAGCAATTTGTTCATCAAGAAATTCACCAAGGGGCACAGTAGTATCAGGCATAGAAGCAGTTTCATCATAAGTATCATGTATAGCATAAGTGGCATCATCAATAACATGCGACATATCAGAACGAATAGTAGAAGAAGGTGTAGGTGTCGCAAACTTACGCATAATAGAAGGTGAATCAAGTGCAGAGCTAGATGACAGTTCCTTACCTCCCCTCGTAGTTGAGGGATAGATCTTGGTTTTTGGATCTCTCAAGTTCTTCATAGTGATAAGCAGATATAAATCCCAAGTGACTCAAAGAATAGAGCTATGCTCCTCGGCAACGGCGCCAGAAATTTGTCTTGATAACCCACAAGTATAGGGATCACAACAGCTTTCAAGGGTAGAGTTGTTGGGTTTCGTAGTAATTTCAAAATTTTCCTACGCACACGCAAGATCATGTGATGCATAGCAACGAGGGGAGAGTATTGTCTACGTACCCAACGCAGACCGACTGCGGAAGCGATGACACGACGTAGAGGAAGTAGTCGTACGTCTTCACGATCCAACCGATCAAGTACCGAAACTACGGCACCTCCGAGTTCGAGCACACGTTCAGCTCGATGACGATCCCCGGACTCCGATCCAGCAAAGTGTCGGGGAAGAGTTTCGTCAGCACGACGGCGTGGTGACGATCTTGATGAACTACAGCAGCAGGGCTTCGCCTAAACTCCGCTACAGTATTATCGAGGAATATGGTGGCAGGGGGCACCGCACACGGCTAAGGAATAGATCACGTGGATCAACTTGTGTCAACTTGTGTGTCTTTGGGGTGCCTCTACCTCAGTATATAAAGGAGCCAAGGGGGGAGGGGGCGCCGGCCAAGAGAGAGAGGCGCAGGAGGAGTCCTACTCCTACCGGGAGTAGGACTCCCCCCCCCCCCCAATCCTATTCCAACTAGGATTCCCAAGGGGGGAAAGAGGGAGAGGGGTGGCCGGCCACCTCTCCTAGTCCTAATAGGACTAGGGGAAGGGGGGAGGCGCGCAGGCCCCTTGGGCTGCCCCTTTCTCCTTTCCACTAAGGCCCATGTAGGAACCAATATATGGCTCCCGGGGGGTTCCGGTAACCTCCCGGTAACCCGGTAAAATCCCGATTTCACCCGGAACACTTCCGATGTCCAAACATAGGCTTCCAATATATCAATCTTTATGTATCGACCATTTCGAGACTCCTCGTCATGTCCGTGATCACATCCGGGACTCCGAACAACCTTCGGTACATCAAAATGCATAAACTCATAATATAACTGTCATCGTAACCTTAAGCGTGCGGACCCTACGGGTTCGAGAACAATGTAGACATGACCGAGACACGTCTCCGGTCAATAACCAATAGCGGGACCTGGATGCCCATATTGGTTCCTACATATTCTACGAAGATCTTTATCGGTCAGACCGCATAACAACATACGTTGTTCCCTTTGTCATCGGTATGTTACTTGCCCGAGATTCGATCGTCGGTATCCAATACCTAGTTCAATCTCGTTACCGGCAAGTCTCTTTACTCGTTCCGTAATACATCATCTCACAACTGACATATTAGTCGTAATGCTTGCAAGGCTTATGTGATGTGTATTACCGAGAGGGCCCAGAGATACCTCTTCGACAATCGGAGTGACAAATCCTAATCTCGAAATACGCCAACTCAACATCAACCATTGGAGACACCTGTAGTACTCCTTTATAATCACCCAGTTACGTTGTGACGTTTGGTAGTACCCAAAGTGTTCCTCCGGCAAACGGGAGTTGCATAATCTCATAGTCATAGGAACATGTATAAGTCATGAAGAAAGCAATAGCAACATACTAAACGATCGTGTGCTAAGCTAATGGAATGGGTCATGTCAATCAGATCATTCAACTAATGATGTGACCTCGTTAATCAAATAACAACTCATTGTTTATGGTTAGGAAACATAACCATCTTTGATTAACGAGTTAGTCAAGTAGAGGCATACTAGTGACACTTTGTTTGTCTATGTATTCACACATGTATTATGTTTCCGGTTAATACAATTCTAGCATGAATAATAAACATTTATCATGAAATAAGGAAATAAATAATAACTTTATTATTGCCTCTAGGGCATATTTCCTTCAGTCTCCCACTTGCACTAGAGTCAATAATCTAGTTCACATCGCCATGTGATTTAATAGCAATAGTTCACATCACCATGTGATTAACACCCATAGTTCACATCGATATGTGATCAACACCCAAAGGGTTTACTAGAGTCAGTAATCTAGTTCACATCGCTATGTGGTTAACACCCAAAGAGTACTAAGGTGTGATCATGTTTTGCTTGTGAGATAATTTTAGTCAACGGGTCTGTCACATACAGATCTGTAAGTATTTTGCGAATTTCTATGTCAACAATGCTCTGCACGGAGCTATTCTAGCTAATTGCTCCCACTTTCAATATATATCCAGATTGAGACTTAGAATCATATGGATTAGTGTCAAAAACTTGCATCGACGTAACCCTTTACGACGAACCTTTTTGTCACGTCCATAATCGAGAAACATATCCTTATTCCACTAAGGATAATTTTGACCGCTGTCCAGTGATCTACTCCTAGATCACTATTGTACTCCCTTGCCAAACTCAGTGGTAGGGCATACAATAGATCTGGTATACAGCATGGCATATTTTATAGAACCTAAGACTGAGACATAGGGAATGACTTTCATTCTCTTTCTATCTTCTGTCGTGGTCAGGCTTTGAGTTTTACTCAACTTCACACCTTGTAACACAGGCAAGAAACCTTTTTCTTTGACTGTTCCATTTTGAACTACTTCAAAATCTTGTCAAGGTATGTACTCATTGAAAACTTATCAAGTGTCTTGATCTATCTCTATAGATCTTGATACTTAATATGTAAGCAGCTTCACCGAGGTCTTTCTTTGAAAAACTCCTTTCAAACACTCCTTTATGCTTTGCAGAATAATTCTACATTATTTCCGATCAACAATATGTCATTCACATATACTTATCAGAAATGTTGTAGTGCTCCCACTCACTTTCTTGTAAATACAGGCTTCACCGCAAGTCTGTATAAAACCATATGCTTTGATCAACTCATCAAAGCATATATTCCAACTCCGAGATGCTTGCACCAGTCCACAGATGGATCGCTGGAGCTTGCATATTTTGTTAGCACCTTTAGGATTGACAAAACCTTCTGGTTGTATCATATACAACTCTTCTTTAATAAATCCATTAAGGAATGCAGTTTTGTTTATCCATTTGCCGGATTTCATAAAATGCGGCAATTGCTAACATGATTCTGACAGACTTAAGCATAGATACGAGTGAGAAACTCTCATCGTAGTCAACACCTTGAACTTGCCGAAAACCTTTTTTCGACAAGTCGAGCTTTGTAGACAGTAACATTACCATCAGCGTCAGTCTTCTTCTTAAAAATCCATTTATTCTCAATTGCTTGCCGATCATCGGGCAAATCAACCAAAGTCCATACTTTGTTCTCATACATGGATCCCATCTCAGATTTCATGGCTTCAAGCCACTTTGCGGAATCTGGGCTCACCATCGCTTCTTCATAGTTCGTAGGTTCATCATGATCTAGTAGCATGACTTCCAGAAAAGGATTATCGTACCACTCTGGCGCGGATCTTACTCTGGTTGATCTACGAGGTTCAGTAGTATCTTGTTCTGAAGTTTCATGATCATCATCATTGGCTTCCTCACTAACTGGTGTAGGTGTCACAGAAACAGTTTTCTTTGATGAACTACTTTCCAGTAAGGGAGCAGGTACAGTTACCTCGTCAAGTTCTACTTTCCTCCCACTCACTTCTTTTGAGAGAAACTCCTTCTCTAGAAATGATCCATTCTTAGCAACGAATGTCTTGCCTTCGGATCTGTGATAGAAGGTGTACCCAACAGTTTCCTTTGGGTATCATATGAAGACATATTTCTTCGATTTAGGTTCGAGCTTATCAGGTTGAAGTTTTTTCACATAAGCATCGCAGCCCCAAACTTTAAGAAACGACAACTTTGGTTTCTTGCCAAACCACAGTTCATAAGGCGTCGTCTCAACGGATTTTGATGGTGCCCTATTTAACGTGAATGCAGCTATCTTTAATGCATAACCCCAAAACGATAGTGGTAAATCGGTAAGAAACATCATAGGTTGCACCATATCCAATAAAGTACAATTATGACGTTCGGACACACCATTGTGGTGTTCCAGGTGGCATGAGTAGTGAAACTATTTCACATTGTTTGTTTTTTTTAACTGAAGGCCAAACTTGTAACTCAAATACTCTTCTCTACGATCAGATCGTAGAAACTTTATTTTCTTTGTTACGATGATTTTTCACTTCACTCTGAAATTCTTTGAACTTTTCAAATGTTTCAGACTTGTGTTTCATTAAGTAGATATACTCATATCTGCTCAAATCATCTGTGAAGATCAGAAAATAATGATACTTGCCACGAGCATCAACACTCATTGGATTGCACACATCGGTATGTATTATTTCCAATAAGTCAGTAGCACGTTCCATTGTTCTGGAGAATGGAGTTTTAGTCATCTTGCCCAAAAGGCACGGTTCGCAAGCATCAAATGATTCATAACCAAGTGATTCTGAAAATCCATCTTTATGGAGTATCTTCATGCGCTTTACACCGATATGACCCAAACGGCAGTGCCACAAATAAGTTGCACTATCATTATTAACTTTGCATTTTTTTGGTTTCAATATTATGAATATGTGTATCACTACGATCGAGATCCAATGAACCATTTTTCATTGGGTGTGTAACCATATAAGGTTTTATTCATGTAAACAGAACAACAGTTTATTCTCTTACTTAAATGAATAACCGTATTGCAATAAACATGATCAAATCATATTCATGCTCAACGCCAACACCAAATAACACTTATTTAGTTTCAACACTAATCCCAAAAGTATAGGGAGTGTGCGATGATGATCATATTAATCTTGGAACTACTTCCAACACTCATCGTCACTTCCCCTTCAACTAGTCTTTGTTTATTCTGCAACTCCCCTTTCGAGTTACTAATCTTAGCAACTGAACTAGTACCTAATACTAAGGGGTTTGCTATAAACACTAGTAAAGTACACATCAATAACATGTATATCAAATATACTTATGTTCACTTTGCCATCCTTCTTATCCGCCAATCACTTGGGGTAGTTCCGCTTCCAGTGACCAATCCCTTTGTAGTAGAAGCACTTAGTCTCAGGCTTAGGACCAGACTTGGGCTTCTTCACTTGAGCAGCAACTCGCTTGCCGTTCTTCTTGAAGTTCCCCTTCTTCCCTTTGCCCTTTTCTTGAAACTAGTGGTCTTGTTTCTACCATCAACACTTGATGTTTTTTCTTGATTTCTACCTTCGTCGATTTTAGCATCACGAAGAGCTCGGGAATTGTTTACGTCATCCCTTGCATTATAGTTCATCACGAAGTTCTACTAACTTGGTGGTGGTGACTAGAGAATTCTGTCAATCACTATCTTATCTGATATCTCCCACTTGATTTAAGCGATTGAAGTACCCAGACAATCTAAGTACATGCTCACTAGTTGAGCGATTCTCCTCCATCTTTTAGCTATAAAACTTGTTGGAGACTTCATATCTCTCAACTCGGGTATTTGCTTGAAATATTAACTTCAACTCCAGGAACATCTCATATGGTCCATGATGTTCAAAACGTCTTTGAAGTCCCGATTCTAAGCCGTTTAAGCATGGTGCACTAAACTACCAAGTAGTCATCATATTGAGCCAGCCAAACGTTCATAACGTCTGCATCTGCTCCTGCAATAGGTCTGTCACCTAGCGGTGCATCAAGGACATAATTCTTCTGTGCAGCAATGAGGATAAACCTCAGATCACGGATCCAATCCGCATCATTGCTACTAACATTTTTCAACACAATTTTTCTCTAGGAACATATCAAAATAAACACAGGGAAGCAACAACGCGAGCTATTGATCTACAACATAATTTGCAAAATACTATCAGGACTAAGTTCATGATAAATTAAAGTTCAATTAATCATATTACTTAAAGAACTCCCACTTAGATAGACATCCCTCTAATCCTCTAAGTGATTACGTGATCCAAATCAACTAAACCATGTCCGATCATCACGTGAGATGGAGTAGTTTTCAATGGTGAACATCGTTATGTTGATCCTATCTACTATATGATTCACGCTCGACCTTTCGGTCTCCGTGTTCCGAGGCCATATCTGCATATGCTAGGCTCGTCAAGTTTAACCTGAGTATTCTGCGTGTGCAAAACTGGCTTGCACCCGTTGTAGATGGACGTAGAGCTTATCACACCCGATCATCACGTGGTGTCTGGGCACGACGAACTTTGGCAACGGTGCATACTCAGGGAGAACACTTCTTGATAATTTAGTGAGAGATCATCTTATAATGCTACCGTCAATCAAAGCAAGATAAGATGCATAAAAAGATAAACATCACATGCAATCAATATAAGTGATATGATATGGTCATCATCATCTTGTGCTTGTGATCTCCATCTCCGAAGCACCGTCATGATCACCATCGACACCGGCGCGACACCTTGATCTCCATCGTAGCATCGTTGTCGTCTCGCCAATCTTATGCTTCCACGACTATCACTACCGTTTAGTAATAAAGTAAAGCATTACATCGCGATTGCATTGCATACAATAAAGCGACAACCATATGGCTCCTGCCAGTTGCCGATAACTCGGTTACAAAACATGATCATCTCATACAATAAAATTCAGCATCATGCCTTGACCATATCACATCACAACATGCCCTGCAAAAACAAGTTAGACGTCCTCTACTTTGTTGTTGCATGTTTTACGTGGCTGCTACGGGCTTAAGTAAGAACCAATCTCACCTACGCATCAAAACCACAACGATAGTTTATCAAATAGACTCCGTTTTAACCTTCGCAAGGACCGGGCGTAGCCATACTTGGTTCAACTAAAGTTGGAGAGACAGTCGCCCGCAAGCCATCTCTGTGCAAAGCACGTCGAGGGAACCGGTCTCGCGTAAGCGTACGCGTAAGGTTGGTCCGGGTCGTCTCGTCCAACAATACCGCCGAACCAAAGTATGACATGCTGGTAGGCAGTATGACTTGTATCGTCCACAACTCACTTGTGTTCTACTCGTGCATATAACATCAACATAAATAACCTGGCTCGGATGCCACTGTTGGGTTTCGTAGTAATTTCAAAATTTTCCTACGCACACGCAAGATCATGTGATGCATAGCAACGAGGGGAGAGTATTGTCTACGTACCCAACGCAGACCGACTGCGGAAGCGATGACACGACGTAGAGGAAGTAGTCGTACGTCTTCACGATCCAACCGATCAAGTACCGAAACTACGGCACCTCCGAGTTCGAGCACACGTTCAGCTCGATGACGATCCCCGGACTCCGATCCAGCAAAGTGTCGGGGAAGAGTTTCGTCAGCACGACGGCGTGGTGACGATCTTGATGAACTACAGCAGCAGGGCTTCGCCTAAACTCCGCTACAGTATTATCGAGGAATATGGTGGCAGGGGGCACCGCACACGGCTAAGGAATAGATCACGTGGATCAACTTGTGTCAACTTGTGTGTCTTTGGGGTGCCTCTACCTCAGTATATAAAGGAGCCAAGGGGGGAGGGGGCGCCGGCCAAGAGAGAGAGGCGCAGGAGGAGTCCTACTCCTACCGGGAGTAGGACTCCCCCCCCAATCCTATTCCAACTAGGATTCCCAAGGGGGAAAGAGGGAGAGGGGTGGCCGGCCACCTCTCCTAGTCCTAATAGGACTAGGGGAAGGGGGAGGCGCGCAGCCCCCTTGGGCTGCCCCTTTCTCCTTTCCACTAAGGCCCATGAAGGCCCATATGGCTCCCGGGGGGTTCCGGTAACCTCCCGGTAACCCGGTAAAATCCCGATTTCACCCGGAACACTTCCGATGTCCAAACATAGGCTTCCAATATATCAATCTTTATGTCTCGACCATTTCGAGACTCCTCGTCATGTCCGTGATCACATCCGGGACTCCGAACAACCTTCGGTACATCAAAATGCATAAACTCATAATATAACTGTCATCGTAACCTTAAGCGTGCGGACCCTACGGGTTCGAGAACAATGTAGACATGACCGAGACACGTCTCCGGTCAATAACCAATAGCGGGACCTGGATGCCCATATTGGTTCCTACATATTCTACGAAGATCTTTATCGGTCAGACCGCATAACAACATACGTTGTTCCCTTTGTCATCGGTATGTTACTTGCCCGAGATTCGATCGTCGGTATCCAATACCTAGTTCAATCTCGTTACCGGCAAGTCTCTTTACTCGTTCCGTAATAAATCATCTCACAACTAACATATTAGTCGTAATGCTTGCAAGGCTTATGTGATGTGTATTACCGAGAGGGCCCAGAGATACCTCTTCGACAATCGGAGTGACAAATCCTAATCTCAAAATACGCCAACTCAACATCAACCATTGGAGACACCTGTAGTACTCCTTTATAATCACCCAGTTACGTTGTGACGTTTGGTAGTACCCAAAGTGTTCCTCCGGCAAACGGGAGTTGCATAATCTCATAGTCATAGGAACATGTATAAGTCATGAAGAAAGCAATAGCAACATACTAAACGATCGTGTGCTAAGCTAATGGAATGGGTCATGTCAATCAGATCATTCAACTAATGATGTGACCTCGTTAATCAAATAACAACTCATTGTTTATGGTTAGGAAACATAACCATCTTTGATTAACGAGTTAGTCAAGTAGAGGCATACTAGTGACACTTTGTTTGTCTATGTATTCACACATGTATTATGTTTTCGGTTAATACAATTCTAGCATGAATAATAAACATTTATCATGAAATAAGGAAATAAATAATAACTTTATTATTGCCTCTAGGGCATATTTCCTTCAAGAGTATTCAACCCAAATTTATTGATTCGACACATGGGGAGCCAAAGAATATTCTCAAGTATTAGCAGCCGAGTTGTCAATTCAACCACACCTGGAAACTTAGTATCTGCAGCAAAAGTGTTTAGTAGCAAAGTAATATGATAGTGGTGGTAGCGGCAACAAAAAGTAAAGACAGCAAAAGTAATGTTTTTGGTGTTTTGTAGTGATTGTAATAGTTTCAGCGGAAAAGTAAATAAGCGAGAACCAGTATATGGAAAACTCATAGGCACCGGATCAGTGATGGATAATTATGCCGGATGCGGTTCATCATGTAACGGTCATAACATAGGGTGACACAGAACTAGCTCCAATTCATCAATGTAATGTATGTATATAGTCATACGTGCTTATGGAAAAGAACTTGCATGACATCTTTTGTCCTACCCTCCCGTGGCAGCGGGGTCCTATTGGAAACTAAGGGATATTAAGGCCTCCTTTTAATAGAGAATCGGAACAAAGCATTAGCACATAGTGAATACATGAACTCCTCAAACTATGGTCATCACCGGGAGTGGTCCCGATTATTGTCACTTCGGGGTTGCCGGATCATAACACATAGTAGGTGACTATAGACTTGCAAGATAGGACCAAGAACTCACATATATTCATGAAAACATAATAGGTTCAGATCTGAAATCATGGCACTCGGGCCCTAGTGACAAGCATTAAGCATAGCAAATTCATAGCAACATCAATCTCAGAACATAGTGGATACTAGGGATCAAACCCTAACAAAACTAACTCGATTACATGATAAATCTCATCCAACCCATCACCGTCCAGCAAGCCTACGATGGAATTACTCACGCACGGCGGTGAGCATCATGAAATTGGTGATGAAGGATGGTTGATGATGATGACGGCGATGAATCCCCCTCTCCGGAGCCCCGAACGGACTCCAGACCAGCCCTCCCGAGAGGTTTTAGGGCTTGGCGGTGGCTCCGTATCGTAAAACGCGATGATTTCTTCTCTTTGATTTTTTTTTCTCCGAAAGCAAATATATAGAGTTGGAGTTGGCATCGGATGGCATCCAGGGGGCCCACGAGGTAGGGGGGCGCGCCCCCACCCTCGTGGACAGGGTGTGGGCCCCCTGCTCTTCATCTTTGGCGAGGATTTTTTATTATTTTTTCTAAGATGTTCCGTGGAGTTTCAAGTCATTCCGAGAATATTTGTTTTCTGCACATAAAACAACACCATGGCAATTCTGCTGAAAAAAGCGTCAGTCCGGGTTAGTTCCATTCAAATCATACAAGTTAGAGTCCAAAACAAGGGCAAAAGTGTTTGGAAAAGTAGATACGACGGAGACGTATCAGTAGCTTAATTAGTTATTTGGGCCATTCAAAAAAAGTTATTCAGGACATGGGAGCAACCTAGTTGACATGTTTGATGAAACTAAATTATTGTTACCGTCCATTCTCCTGTTATAATCCCTCAATGGTTATGTGTGAACATCAATTGTATGCATCGAGAAGAGCATTATGCTACGATGAATTGAAGTGTGTGTTGGGGAACACAGTATTTCAAAAATTTCCTATGATCACGCAAGATCTATCTAGGAGATGCATAGCAACGAGAGGGGAGAGTGTGTCTACGTACCCTCGTAGACCAAAAGCGGAAGCGTTAAATAACGCAGTTGATGTAGTCGAATGTCTTCGAGATCCAACCGATCAAGTACCGAACGCACGACACCTCCGTGATCTGCACACATTCAGCTCGGTGACGTCCCTCGAACTCTAGATCCAGCTGAGGTCAAGGGAGAGTTTCGCCAGCACAACGGCATGGTGACGGTGATGATGAAGTTACCGACGCAGGGCTTCACCTAAGCACTACAACAATATGACCGAGGTGTGTTTCTGTGAAGGGGGCACCGCACACGGCTAAAACAATTGTCAACTTGTGTGTTCTAGGGTGCCCCTGCCCCCGTATATAAAGGAGCAAGGGGGAGGCCCGCCGGCCCTATAGGGCGCGCCCAAGGGGGGCAATCTTACTCCTAGTAGGAGTTGGACCCTCCCTTTTCCTAGTCTTACTAGGAGAAGAAGGAAGGAGAGGGGAAGGAGAAGGAAGGAGGGGGCGCTACCCCTCCCCCTAGTCCAATTCGGACTAGGCCCATGGGGGTGGGGGTGCGGCCAGCCCTTGGCTGCTCCCTCTCTCTCCCTTAAGGCCCAATAAGGCCCATAACTTTCGCGGTGGTTCCGATAACTCTTTCGGCACTCCGATAAATACCTGATACACCTTGGAACCATTCCGGTGTCTGAATATAGCCATCCAATATATCAATCTTTATGTCTCAGCCATTTAGGGACTCCTCTTCATGTCCGTGATCTCATCCGGGACTCCAAACTACCTTCAGTACATCAAAACACATAAACTCGTTAATACCGATCGTCATCGAACGTTAAGCGTGCGAACTCTATGGGTTTGAGAACTATGTAGACATGACCAGGACTCATCTCCGGTCAATAACCAATAGCGGAACCTGGATACTCATATTGGTTCCTACATATTCTACAAACATATTTATCGGTCAAACTACATAACAACATACGTCATTCCCTTTGTCATCGGTATGTTACTTGCCCGAGATTCGATCGTTGGTATCATCATACCTAGTTCAATCTCGTTACCGGCAAGTCTCTTTACTCGTTCCATAATGCAACATCTCGCAACTAACTCATTAGTCACATTGCTTGCAAGGCTTATAGTGATGTGCATTACCAAGAGGGCCCAGAGATACCTCTCCGACAATTGGAGTGACAAATCATAATCTCGATCCATGCCAACTCAACAAACACCATCGGAGACACCTGTAGAGCATCTTTATAATCACCCAGTTACGTTGTGACATTTGATAGCACACTAAGTGTTCCTCCGGCATTCAAGAGTTGCATAATCACATAGTCATAGGAACATGTATAAGTTATGGAGAAAGCAATAGCAGTAAACTAAATGATCATAGTGCTAAGCTAACGGATGGGTTATGTCAATCACATCATTCTCTAATGATGTGATCCCGTTTATCAAATGACAACTCATGTCTATGGTTAGGAAACTTAACCATCTTTGATTAACGAGCTAGTCAAGTAGAGGCATACTAGTGACACTCTATTTATCTATGTTTTCACACATGTACTAAGTTTTTGGTTAATACAATTCTAGCATGAATAATAAACATTTATCATGATATAAGGAAATATAAATAACAACTTTATTATTGCCTCTAGGGCATATTTCCTCCAGGCTCCCACTTGCAGTAGAGTCAATAATCTAGATTACATTGTAATGATTCTAACACCCATGGAGTCTTGGTGTTGAACATGTTTTGCTCGTGAGAGAGGCTTAGTCAACGGGTCTGCAACATTCAGATCCGTATGTATCTTGCAAATCTCTATGTCTCCTTCCTTGACTTGATCGCGGATGGAATTGAGGTGTCTTTTGATGTGCTTGGTTCTCTTTTGAAATCTGGATTCCTTTGCCAAGGCAATTGCACCAGTATTGTCATAAAAGATTTTCATTGGACCCGATGCACTAGGCATGACAGCTAGATCGGATATGAACTCCTTCATCCAGACTCCTTCATTTGCTGCTTCTGAAGCAGCTATGTATTCCGCTTCACACGTAGATCCTACCACAACGCTTTGCTTAGAACTGCACCAACTGATAGCTCCACCATTCAATAAAAATACATATCCGGTTTGTGACTTAGAGTCATCCGGATCAGTGTCAAAGTTTGCATCGACATAACCGTTTACGACGAGCTCTTTGTCACCTCCATAAACGGGAAACATATCCTTTGTCCTTTTCAGGTATTTCAGGATGTTCTTGACCGTTGTCCAGTGATCCACTCCTGGATTACTTTGGTACCTCCCTGCTAAACTAATAGCAAGGCACACATCAGGTCTGGTACACAGCATTGCATACATGATAGAACCTATGGCTGAGGCATAGGGAATGACTTTCATTTTCTCTCTATCTTTTGCGGTGGTCGGGCATTGAGTCTGACTCAACTTCACACCTTGTAACATAGGCAAGAACACTTTCTTTGCTTGATCCATTTTGAACTTCTTCAAAACTTTATCAAGGTATGTGCTTTCTGAAAGTCCAATTAGGCGTCTTGATCTATCTCTATAGATGTTGATGCCCAATATATAAGCAGCTTCACCGAGGTCTTTCATTGAAAAATTCTTATTCAAGTATCCTTTTATGCTATTCAGAAATGCAGTATCATTTCCAATCAACAATATGTCATCCACATATAATATCAGAAATGCTATAGAGCCCCCACTCGCTTTCTTGTAAATACATGATTCTCCAAAAGTCTGTATAAAACCATATGCTTTGATCACACTATCAAAGCGTATATATCAACTTCGAGATGCTTGCACTAGTCCATAAATGGATCGCTGGAGCTTACACACTTTGTTAGCACCTTTTGGATCGACAAAACCTTCTGGTTGCATCATATACAACTCTTCTTTAAGATATCCATTAAGGAATGTAGTTTTGACATCCATTTGCCAAATTTCATAATCATAAAATGCGGCAATTGCTAACATGATTCGGACGGACTTAAGCATCGCTACGGGTGAGAAGGTGTCATCATAGTCAACTCCTTGAACTTGTCGAAAACCTTTCGCAACAAGTCGAGCTTTGTAGACAGTAATATTATCGTCTGCGTCAGTCTTCTTCTTGAAGATCCATTTATTCTCTATGACTTGCCGATCATCGGGCAAGTCAACCAAAGTCCATACTTTGTTCTCATACATGGATCCCATCTTAGATTTCATGGCCTCAAGCCATTTTGCAGAATCTAGGCTCATCACCTCATAGTTTGTAGGTTCGTCATGGTCAAGTAACATGACTTCCAGAACAGGATTACCTACCACTCTAGTGCGGATCTTACTCTAGTTGACCTACAAGGTTCTGTAGTAATTTGATCAGAAGTTTCATGATCATCATCATTAGCTTCCTCACTAATTGGTGTAGGAATCACTCAAACTGATTTCTGTGATGAACTACTTTTCAATAAGGGAGCAGGTACAGTTACCTCATCAAGTTCTACTTTTCTCCCTGTCGGTGTCAAAACCGGCGGATCTCGGGTAGGGGGTCCCGAACTGTGCGTCTAGGCCAGATGGTAACAGGAGACAAGGGACACGAAGTTTTACCCAGGTTCGGGCCCTCTCGATGGAGGTAAAACCCTACGTCCTGCTTGATTAATATTGATGATATGGGTAGTACAAGAGTAGATCTACCACGAGATCGAGGAGGCTAAACCCTAGAAGCTAGCCTATGGTATGATTGTTGATGTGTACGTTGTCCTACGGACTAAACCCTCCGGTTTATATAGACACCGGAGAGGGTTAGGGTTACACAAAGTCGGTTACAATGGTAGGAGATCTAGATATCCGTATCGCCAAGCTTGCCTTCCACGCCAAGGAAAGTCCCTTCCGGACACGGGATGAAGTCTTCAATCTTGTATCTTCATAGTCCAGGAGTCCGGCTGAAGCTATAGTCCAGCCATCCGGACACCCCCTAATCCAGGACTCCCTCAGTAGCCCCTGAACCAGGCTTCAATGACGACGAGTCCGGCGCACGTATTGTCTTCGGCATTGCAAGGCGGGTTCCTCCTCCAAGTACTTCATAGAAGATTTTGAACACAAAGATAGTGTCCGACTCTGCAAAATAAGTTTCCACATATTGCCACAGAGAGAATAATATTTACACAAATCTAATCTGCTGACGTATTCCGTAGTGTGACATCACACCACGGCCAAGCTTTTATTCGAACCGTTTTACTGTCCCATCTTAGTGTGTTATGCGAGGCGGTTTCCTTGTCACGTTTTGTTAAAGCAGAGATCGTGTCCCCTTATTCCGGGATTCTCATCAATACGGGAGTGGGTAACTCAACCACGCCATTGATTACGGCGCTTGGGAGACAAGCGAGTTTTACCAGGCTGGTGGGGACGCATAGTCGCATCCACCCATATAAGGGGATAAGAATCCACCTTTTCACCTACGCCTTCTTCCTCCTTTGCCTATCCATTTTCGCGCACTCGAGCTCCAGCGCCCAAGTCCGCACTCCCCATCTCAACCTTCTCCAGTCATGTCCAGAGCGGGAGGCAAGTGGATGGTCTCCTCCGTTACGGAGGGACACATCAAAAGACTAAGGAAGGCCGGATACTTGTCCAACGACATTGCGCACCAGCTTCCCGAAGAGGGGCAACTCATCCCTACCCCTAGGCCCCATGAGAGGGTGGTGTTCCTCCCCCATTTCCTCCGCGGACTGGGTTTCCCTCTCCATCCATTTGTTCGGGGGCTCATGTTCTACTATGGCCTGGATTTCCATGATCTGGCCCCGAATTTTGTCCTCAACAACTTGGCGTTTATCGTCGTGTGCGAGGCTTTCCTCCGCATCCACCCCCATTTCGGCCTATGGCTCAAGACTTTCAATGTCGAGCCGAAGGTGTTGCGCGACAACCAGGCGGAGTGCGGAGGCGCCATGGTGGGCAAGATGGCCAACGTCCTATGGCTCGAGGGCTCCTTTGTGGAGACCCTGAAGGGGTGGCAATCGGGGTGGTTTTCCATCACCGAGCCGCGCGACCCTAAGTGGGTCGCAGCCCCCGAGTTCCGGTCCGAACCCCCAACGCGGCTCGTGTCCTGGAAAGAGACGGACCTATCGTGGGGCAGCAAAAAGGAGGTGACCGGACTGCAAACATGCATCCAATCCCTGACGAACAAGCAGCTCAGGCTCGTCAACATAGTCCAGGTTATGCTCATACGCCTGAGCCTCCCGTGTCAACAACGGGCCTTCCATCTATGGGAGTTCAATCCGGCGCAGCATCGAACTCTGAGCAGGCTCTTCGACACGACGTATGAAGATGCCTGGAAGGTGCTTTTCAAGGGCGCCGAGGCTCCCGCATCCGCTACCGAGGATCGCGGATTCAGCGCGCAGCGTCATGCTAGCGCGGTAAGTTTTTTGTACCTTTTACAGGGCACTAGTTTTTCATAGTTTAACTCTATGCAGGATTTAAGCTCCCTTACCTTTGATAGGATTGGCAGGCGAAGTCCGGACAGATCAACTGTCCGGCTCCTTTGCCCGAAGGCCCAACGGACGCTCGCTTGGCGAGGCTGCTGGTTCCGGCACCCTATGTGGTGCCGGAGAAGAAGGTCAAGAAGAAGGCCACGGGGCCTCGAAAGAGTGCCCGACGCCCGGAGGTGTCGGATTCATCATTCGACGAATCCAAGACGCACTCCTCCCACAAAGACGAGAAGGAGGAAGAAGAGTCCTCTCCCCTTCCAGCGGGGGAAGGGAAGAAAAGGAAGGCCGCCCCAACGGGGGAGGCCGAAGGGTCCAAGAAGGGGAGAACCCTTCCTCCGGACTGCTCCATCGACGCCGACGACGGCGAAGAGGAGTGGCCGCCCAGGGCCAAGCCCCTGGCGAAATCGTAAGTATCCGGATACCAGAGTAATTCATAGTATTCGTTTATTGCACAGCTTTCCCTCACGTCGAATATGTTTATGCAGCCCACCCAAAGACCGGCTCGATGCGTCGTCGAGCGGCTCACTGGACTCGTCGGATGGGAACTCGCTTCCGACGGCTTCCTCCCCCCGCCCTACGGACGACACCGAAGTGTTGTCCCAACAGGTTCCAAGTCGGGAGGAGGTGGCCCTGGAGGCGCCACAAGGCGACCTCCCGGACTCCAGGAGTAAAGGGGATGAAACCCCCTGGGGCTCCAAGTCCGGCTTTAGGCCGGACACCGCTCTGGAACCTTCAGAGGTTCCAGAGTTCGGCAGGGGACCTCCTTCCAAAAGGAGCAAGTCCGCCGTGCCGGTGGCCCCCGTCCAACCGGAGGCGCCGGACAATATGTTGGAGGCGCTCCAAGGCGCCTCCATCGACGAGGAGCACCATGCCATTATGAGTGCGGTGGTCCAGAAGGTTCAGTCCGCTAAGAGCGGACTGACTGAAGCTTGTACTAGCCTTTTGACAGGCTTTGAGGTAAGTAAAGAATGTGTAAATAATAGTACCGCATAGACAGTAGCCCCTGATGCTCTGTTTGGTGTTCGGGAAGAAAAGCCGAATAGAGGATCAAATAGAATTCGCAGGAGTCTAACAAAAATGAGTCAATATGCATATGCAGGCTTCCCTGCTTGCGTCCGCCGTACTGACTACGGAAGTGGACACGCTAAAGCAGAACCTCGAGCGGTCCGAGCAAGAGCTCGAGCGTGCCAAGAAGCAACTCAAGGATAATGAAGGTAAGAAATACCTTGTTTATATATATATATATATATAAGGTGCAATTGCAAAAATGACAGGATTATCGTGGCTATTGTAGGGGCCACGTCTAAGGTGGCGACCCTTAAGCAAGCGCTGGACAAGGCCGAGAAGAGGGCGGCCACGGAGCGCACCGAGCGGGAGAAGTGTGAGGCCGAGGTTGGCAAGGTGCGGCAAGAGCTCCAGGCTCTCATGGAAAAACATGAGAGTTTGGAGCTTGACTCAAAGACGCGAGCGTCCGAGCTCGCGGTGGCTATTGAAAATGCCACGTCTGCCAAGGCCGAATCCCAGAAGACCCTCCAGGAGTTGGATGAGGTGAAGAGGATAGCGGCGGGTAAGGCATTCTTTATGCAAAGCAAACACATAAACATGAGTTACTTGTTACTTACCCGAATCCGAAGCTCTCCAGGAGCGTTCACAGATCTTCCCCGGAGTGTGTCCGATGCCGCCGCATTCTATCGAGCCGAGGAGGGCAGCTCGACGGAGAAGGTGTTCTGGTCTCAGTACGCTGAGTCCGGACACCCCGTGCCCCTGAGCGACCAGCTGAAGCAACTGGTCGAGCTCCACAAGGCGGCCGAACAGGCCATGAAGGGCCTCATTGTTCGGCTGTGGCCTGGAGGGGCTCTGCCTGGGAGCTATTTCGGGCTGGTGCGGTGGCTGGTGGAGGCCTGTCCAAGGCTCGAAGTCATCAAGCGCTCCGTCTGCATTGAGGGTGCCCGTAGGGCCCTTGCCTGTGCTAAGGTGCACTGGGGCAAGCTGGATGCTGAGAAGCTTATGAAGGATGGGCCACCGCCGGGGAAAGAGCATCGCAAGCCCGAGAATTACTATAAGGATGTTCTGAAGGGTGCCTGCCTTGTGGCGGATGAATGTTCTAGGGATGTAATTTTTGAGTGAAACTTGCTTGTTTTGTCCCGTGCGCTGAAAACTTGTTTAGATGCGCTAAGCAATGCTGTTGGAATTTAAAATATTACCTTCTATGCGGCTGTTTATCAATTATGAGAGATGGCGAGTCGTCAGCTTCTGCCCCCGTGCCGCTAGTGCTGGGGTGTTCGGGGATAAACCTGAGCGCTCTTTTTCCCATGTTTGGGTCCTTCGAGGGAGGCGCTCAGCCCAACAAACAAGGCAATCGGACTATAATGCATGAACACTCTCACTTAGCCATAGAATTCTATAATTTTAAATTTTGGCGAAGCCCCTGGTATTCGGAAGACCGAGTTCGGGGTGCTATCCACGTCTTGGCCGGACAGAGCCTGCTCCTCGCCCTAAGCGGCATAAGTCTTTAGGGACTCGAAAAAATCTCTCGAACAGCGACCAGCTCTTGCTTCATCAAGACAGTCAGTTTTAGTTTTCTCCACTGAGGTGCTCGACCCAGCTCAACTGGGGCACAATCGCAGTGGTTCTCCTAGTGCTACCTTAGCCGATATAGCGGAACGTAAGGCACCAAAACATAGGAGCCGGGCAAACCCAACTATTGACCCAAGACATGATTCGGAGCCGATGCATATAATGCTATAAGTTCGGGGTGCCGCACTTGTTAAAGTGTTCGGACTTCTTACACCATATTGAGGGGTACTAAAGCCCCTGGCGTATTTTGGCCGTACCAACGTGTACGGGTGCAACATGTCGTTAGGGAACATATATAAAGAAAGAAGGTAATGCAAAAGTAGACGAAAGCTATTCATTGTTTATTAAAAAGGTGTGCGATCAAGGCAGAATGATACAAGTAATGCGATAAGTGGAAGTTTGGACTAGTTAACATGTCCGTTCCAGGGGCAAGCTGCGGAATAGTATGTGGAACGGGTATACTGCTCGTGATAGAGACCACCTGGGAGTTCCATAGTGCGGCATGGCTTGTCTGCTTCCCTGGTTCTTGCATCGTTTGTGTGGCAATTGAACTGCCGAACAGGCCTTCCGAAGGATGAAGTCCTGAAAGTAAGAGAAAATTAAAAAATCGGCAGCCCCTGGTACAGTTTAAGCCGTGTTTTGGGCGTGCCGTGATGGTGCCCCTCCCCCTGTGCCCATGGTATCTCTAGAGCTTAGTTATGTACGCGAAGTACTGGCGTTGCCTTTTTGCGAGGGTTGGGGTTGGGGCCACATTGCTACGCCTGCTCGGATCATGCCAGGCGGTCTTGTTGTAGGTTACTCCGGGTGCGCTTGACGGTGTCCGGCCGTTTAGTGGCCGGACTGGAGAACTGCCTAGAGAGGCTGCTTTGTACTTCCGCTGCAAGGGCCGCCATGTGCTCCTCCGTTCGGAGGGAGCGTTCGGCGTTTCCATTGACCGTAATTACTCCTCGAGGGCCTGGCATCTTGAGCTTAAGGTATGCGTAGTGCGGTACCGCATTGAACTTAGCGAATGCGGTTCGCCCGAGCAGTGCGTGATAACCACTGCGAAACAGGACTATGTCGAAGATTAACTCCTCGCTTCGGAAATTATCCGGAGATCCGAAGACCACTTCAAGTGTGACTGAGCCTGTATAGTTGGCCTCTACACCTGGTATTACGCCTTTAAAGGTCGTTTTGGTGGGCTTAATCCTCGAGGGATTTATGCCCATTTTCCGCACTGTATCCTGGTAAAGCAGGTTTAGGCTGCTGCCGCCGTCCATAAGGACTCTAGTGAGATGAAATCCATCAATAATTGGGTCTAGAACCAATGCGGCGAATCCGCCATGACGGATGCTAGTGGGATGGTCCCTTCGATCAAAGGTGATCGGGCAAGAGGACCATGGGTTGAACTTTGGGCTGACTGGCTCTACCGTGTATACGTCCCTTAACGCACGCTTCCGCTCCCTTTTGGGGACGTGGGTTGCGTATATCATGTTCACCGTCCGCACTTGTGGGGGAAAACCCTTCTGTCCACTATTGTTCGGCGGCTGGGGCTCCTCGTCGTCATCGCTATGCAGCCCCTTGTCTTCATTTTCGGTGTTTAACTTGCCTGCCTGCTTGAACACCCAACAATCCCTGTTGGTGTGATTGGCTGGCCTTTCGGGGGTGCCATGTATCTGGCACGAGCAGTTGAGTATTCGGTCCAAACTGGACGGGCCCCTAGGATTCCTTTTGAATGGCTTTTTCCGCTGACCGGATTTAGAGCCTCTGAATCCGGCATTAACTGCCGTATCCTCAGCATTGTCGCCGTTAATGTGGCGCTTCTGCTTGTTGCGACGTGACCTGCCACTACTGTCCCTGGTGTCCGAATTACCAGGGTTCTTGGTCATATTGTTGCTATGAGCAAGCCAGCTGTCTTCTCCCGCGCAAAAGCGGGTCATGAGTGTCGTGAGTGCTGCCATAGATTTCGGCTTTTCCTATCCAAGGTGCCGCGCCAGCCACTCGTCACGGATATTGTGTTTGAAGGCTGCTAGGGCCTCAGCGTCCGGATAGTCGACTATTTGATTTTTCTTTGTTAGGAACCGTGTCCAGAATTGCCTGGCCGATTCCTCTGGCTGCTAAATTACGTGACTTAGGTCATCAGTGTCTGGGGGTCGCACATAAGTGCCCTGGAAATTGTCGAGGAATGCGGCTTCCAGGTCCTCCCAACAACTGATTGATCCTGTTGGCAAGATGTTAGGCCAATGCTGAACTGGTCCTTTAAGCTTGAGTGGGAGGTATTTGATGGCGTGGAAATCATCGCCGCGGGCCATGTGGATATGAAGGAGATAATCCTCGATCCATACCACAGGATCTGTTCTGCCATCATATGATTCGATGTTTACGGGTTTGAAACCCTCGGGGATTTGATGATCCATTATTTCGTTTGTAAAGCAGAGTGGGTGTGCGGCACCTCTGTACTGGGCTATATCATGACATAGCTCCAATGAGCCTTGTCGACTGTGTTCGGCCCCGCCGCATTTGTGGCCGGTGTGACGGTTACCGTCTTGAGCCGTGGGGCGCCCACGCGATCCGTAGATCGATCTTGTTTGCCTTGCCTTGTCCTCCAACATGTCTCGTAAGTCCGGCGCATATTCCCGTGCCTTGGTACGGGGTGCGGCTTGAGTGGAGGGCCGAGAGGCATCTCTGTCGCGACCACGAGGTGGCCGGTCGGCCGCATCAAGTGCTTCCTCCTCTAATCGGGGTAGCAACCTGCTCTTTGGGTAGCTCTTGGAGGGGCGTTCGAGTTTATGCTCTTCGGCCGCGAGGACTTCAGTCCATCTATCGACTAGTAAATCTTGATTAGCTCTAAGCTGTTGCTGTTTTTTCTTGAGGCTTCTTGCCGTGGCCATAAGCCTGCGTTGAAAATGCTTTTGCTCGGCGGGATCCTCTGGCACGATGAATTCGTCGTCGTCGAGGCTTGCCTCGTCTTCATAGGGAGGCATATAATTATCGTTCTCGACCTCTCTGTCTGCCGCTCTCTCATGAGGGCTGGTTTCTCGATCCTCCTGTGCTAAATCTTGCTGGAGGGGGTTTTCTTCGGCGCTTTCCGGAGTATTATTATCTCTCGTGCTGGAATCACCTTGTTTGTTTTGGCAGGATTTTGAGCGGCGCCGCTGACGCCGGCGCTTAGGCTGTTTCTTGGAGGGGTCATCCTCCGCTGTTCCATCGCCATCTCCCTCTTTTGGGGTGTCCACCATGTATATGTCATATGACGAGGTGGCTTTCCAGGGCCTAGTAGGCGCTGATTCTTCATCATCTCCTTCATCGGCGTCCATACCGTCGATATCTCCGGAGTCGAAGTCGAGCATGTCGGTTAAGTCGTCGACAGTGGCTAAAAAGTGGGTGGTGGGTGGGATTTAGATTTCTTCATCGTCCGTACCCCAACCTTGTTGACCATAGTCCGGCCAGGGCTCTCCTAATAAAGAGAGAGACTTCAGTGACTTCAGGATATCGCCGAAAGGCGAGTGCTGAAAGATGTCCGCGGCAGTGGACTCCATGATCGGCGCCAATCGGATTCGATCGGCAGGGCGCGGAGGGTTCGGAGTCCGGAGAGGAGTCTGGCTCCTTGGAGTCACGAGTCTTGCAAAGTACGGGGCTGGTGCTTGGCTCAATCGCCGTTGGGGTCGCAGCCCCCGAGGTGGCGTCCAACCGCCCATCCTCGATCGACGCAGTTGGCTCCGAATTAAGAGTCGGAGCCGATGCGGGTGCGGCCTCCAGGGCACTGTTCGGCGGCAGAGCTAGATCATGCTCGTCGTGACAGTGCGGCGCGCTCGGCAGTGGCTCGAATCCGTCGAAGATCAAGTCCCCGCGGATGTCAGCCGTGTAGTTAAAACTTCCAAATCTGACCTGACGGCCAGGGGCGTAGCTTTCGATCTGCTCCAGACGGCCAAGCGAATTGGCCCGCAGTGCGAAGCCGCCGAAGACGAAGATCTGTCCGGGGAGGAAGGTCTCACCCTGGACTGCATCGCTATCAATGATCGTCGGAGCCATCGAGCTTGACAGCGACGACACAGAGGAACTCTCAATGAAAGCACCAATGTCGGTGTCAAAACCGGCGGATCTCAGGTAGGGGGTCCCAAACTATGCGTCTAGGCCGGATGGTAACAGGAGACAAGGGACACGAAGTTTTACCCAGGTTCGGGCCCTCTCGATGGAGGTAAAACCCTACGTCCTGCTTGATTAATATTGATGATATGGGTAGTACAAGAGTAGATCTACCACGAGAGGAGGTTAAACCCTAGAAGCTAGCCTATGGTATGATTGTTGATGTGTACGTTGTCCTACGGACTAAAACCCTCCGGTTTATATAGACACCGGAGAGGGTTAGGGTTACACAAAGTCGGTCACAATGGTAGGAGATCTACATATCCGTATCGCCAAGCTTGCCTTCCACACCAAGGAAAGTCCCTTCCGGACACGGGACGAAGTCTTCAATCTTGTATCTTCATAGTCCAGGAGTCCGGCTGAAGGTATAGTCCGGCCATCCGGACACCCCCTAATCCAGGACTCCCTCACTCCCACTCATTTCTTTCGAGAGAAATTCCTTCTCTATAAAGGATCCATTCTTAGCAATGAATATCTTGCTCTGTGATAAAAGGTGTACCCAACAGTCTCCTTTGGGTATCGTATGAAGACACATTTCTCTGATTTGGGTTCGAGCTTATCAGGTTGAAGCTTTTTCACATAAGCATCGCAGCCCCAAACTTTAAGAAACGACAACTTGCATTTCTTGCCAAACCACGGTTTATATGGTGTCATCTCAACGGATTTCGATGGTGCCCTATGTAATGTGAATGCAGCCGTCTCTAAAGCATAACCCCAAAACGACAGAAGTAAATCAGTAAGAGACATCATAGATCGCACCATATCTAATAAAGTGCGGTTACGATGTTCGGACATACCATTACGTTGTGGTGTTCCAGGTGGCGTGAGTTGCGAAACTATTCCGCATTGTTTCAAATGAAGACCAAACTCATAACTCAAATATTCTCCTCCACGGTCAGATTGTAGAAACTTTATTTTCTTGTTACGATGATTTTCCACTTCACTCTGAAATTCTTTGAAGTTTTCAAATGTTTCAAACTTATGTTTCATCAAGTAGATATACTCATATCTGCTCAAATCATCTATGAAGGTCAGAAAATAACGATACCCGCCACGAGCATCAACACTCATCGGACCGCATACATCAGTATGTATTATTTCCAATAAGTCTGTTGCTCGTTCCATTGTTCCGGAGAATGGAGTTTTAGTCATCTTGCCCATGAGGCATGGTTCGCAAGCATCAAATGATTCATAATCAAGTGATTACAAAAGCCCATCAGCAAGGAGTTTCTTCATGCGCTTTACACCAATATGACCTAAACGGCAGTGCCACAAATAAGTTGCACTATCATTATTAAACTTATATCTTTTGGCTTCAATACTATGAATATGTGTATCACTACTATCAAGATTTAGTAAAAATAGACCACTCATCAAGGATGCATGACCATAAAAGATATTACTCATATAAATAGAACAACCATTATTCTCTGATTTAAATGAATAACCGTCTAGCATCAAACAAGATTCAGATATAATGTTCATGCTTAACGCTGACATCAAATAACAATTAGTTAGGTCTAAAACTAATCCCGAAGGTAGATGTAGAGGTAGCGTGCCGACGGTGATCACATCGACTTTGGAACCATTTCCCACGCGCATCGTCACCTTGTCCTTAGCCAATCTTCACTTAATCCGTAGCCCCTGTTTCGGGTTGCAAATATTAGCAACAGAACCTGTATCAAATACCCAAGCGGTACTGCGAGCATTAGTAAGGTACACATCAATAACATGCATATTAAATATACCTTTCACTTTGCCATCCTTCTTATCCGCCAAATATTTGGGGCAGTTCCGCTTCCAGTGACCAGTCCTTTTGCAGTAGAAGCACCAAGTCTCAGGCTTAGGTCCAGACTTGGGCTTCTTCACTTGAGCAGCAACTTGTTTGCCGTTCTTCTTGAAGTTCCCCTTCTTCCCTTTACCCTTCTTCTTGAAACTGGTGGTCTTGTTGACCATCAACACTTGATGCTCCTTCTTGATTTCTACCTCTGCAGCCTTTAGCATCGCGAAGAGCTCGGGAATTGTCGTATCCACCCCTTGCATATTATAGTTCATCACGAAGCTTTTGTAGCTTGATGGCAGTGATTGAAGAACTTTGTCAATGACACTATCAACCGGAAGATTAACTCCCAACTGAGTCGTGTACCCCGACATTCTGAGTATGTGCTCACTGACAGAACTGTTCTCCTCCATTTTGCAGCCGTAGAACTTATTGGTGACTTCATATCTCTCAACCCGGGCATTTACTTGAAATATTAACTTCAACTCCTGAAACATCTCATATGCTCCATGACGTTCAAAATGTCGTTGAAGTCCTGGTTCTAAGCCGTAAAGCATGGCACATTGAACTATCGAGTAGACATCAGCTTTGCTCTGCCATGTGTTCATAACATCTGGAGTTGCTCCTGCAGCGGATTTGGCACCTAGCGGTGCTTCCAGGACATAATTCTTCTGTGCAGCAATGAGGATAATCCTCAAGTTACGGACCCAGTCCGCGTAGTTGCTACCATCATCTTTCAACTTAGCTTTCTCTAGGAATGCATTAAAATTCAACGGAACAACAACACGGGCCATTTATCTACAATAACATAGACATGCAAAATACTATCAGGTACTAAGTTCATGATAAATTAAAGTTCAATTAATCATATTACTTAAGAACTCCCACTTAGATAGACATCCCTCTAATCATCTAAGTGATCACGTGATCCATATCAACTAAACCATGTCCGATCATCATGTGAGATGGAGTAGTTTTCAATGGTGAACATCACTATGTTGATCATATCTACTATATGATTCACGCTCGATCTTTCGGTCTCAGTGTTCCGAGGCCATATCTGCATATGCTAGGCTCGTCAAGTTTAACCCGAGTATTCTGCGTGTGCAAAACTGGCTTGCATCCATTGTATGTGAATGTAGAGTTTATCACACCCGATCATCACGTGGTGTCTCGGCACGACGAACTGTAGCAACGTTGCATACTCAGGGAGAACACTTATACCTTGAAATTTAGTGAGAGATCATCTTATAATGCTACCGTTGTACTAAGCAAAATAAGATGCATAAGGATAAACATCACATGCAATCAATATAAGTGATATGATATGGCCATCATCATCTTGTGCCTTTGATATCCATCTCCAAAGCACTGTCATGATCACCATCGTCACCAGCTTGACACCTTGATCTCCATCGTAGCATCGTTGTCGTCTCGCCAACTATTGCTTCCACGACTATCGCTACCGCTTAGTGATAAAGTAAAGCAATTACATGGCGATTGCATTTCATACAATAAAGCGACAATCATATGGCTCCTGCCAGTTGCCGATAACTGTGTTATAGAACATGATCATCTCATACAACAATTTATATAATCACGTCTTGACCATATCACATCACAACATGCCCTGCAAAAACAAGTTAGACATCCTCTACTTTGTTGTTGCAAGTTTTACGTGGCTACTACGGGCTTAGCAAGAACCGTTCTTACCTACGCATCAAAAACCACAATGCGGTATAGTGATTGCTTTTTGATCTTCAGAAAGAACCATGTTCATTGTATCCAATTCAACTAAAGTTGGAGAAACTGACACCCGCCAGCTAGCTGTGTGCAAAGCACGTCAGTAGAACCAGTCTCATGAACGCGGTCATGTGATGTCGGTCCGGGCCGCTTCATCCAACAATACCGCCGAATCAAGAAACAACTAGTGACGACAAGCAATATGTATATACCCACGCCCACAACTCCTTTGTGTTCTACTCGTGCATATAACATCTACGCATAGACCTGGCTCGGATGCCACTGTTGGGGAACGCAATATTTCAAAAAAAAATCTATGATCACGCAAGATCTATCTAGGAGATGCATAGCAACGAGTGGGGAGAGTGTGTCTACGTACCCTCGTAGACCGAAAGCGGAAGCGTTAAGTAACATGGTTGATATAGTCGAATGTCTTCGCGATCCAACTGATCAAGTACCGAACGCACGACACCTCCGCGATTTGCACACGTTCATCTCGGTGACGTCCCTCGAACTCTAGATCCAGCTGAGGTCGAGGGAGAGTTTCGCCGGCACAACGGCGTGGTGACGGTGATGATGAAGTCACCGACGCAGGTCTTCACCCTAGCACTACGACAATATGACCAAGGTGTGTTTCTGTGGAGGGGGGCACCGCACACGGCTAAAACAATTGCCAACTTGTGTGTTCTAGGATGCCCCCTGCCACCGTATATAAAGGAGCAAGGGGGAGGCCGACCGGCCCTATAGGGCGCACCCAAGGGGGGCAATCCTACTCCTAGCACTACAAGAAACTTGTTAATTCATGATGGATTTGCTGTGATAATTTCAAAAAATGTCATGGACAATCTGGTACAGCCTTGCAAGCCTGCCTAAGCCCGCTAGAGCCCGCCCAACCGTTCCCCATATAAAAGGCTAGCACTAACACACACACACACACACTCCTCGGCCCCCTCCTATCTCCCTCCTCCACACATCCCCTCCCGATTTCCCATCGCCGCCACCCACCTCTTCCCATCCCTCCCCCACTGCTCGCCGCTGGCCCTCCCCCTACCGTCCCCTCACCTCGCAGCTCCGGCAGGTGTCAAATCCGCCTCATTCCCCGGTCATACGCCCCCTCTCGCAATCCAACTCACACACTCTCTCTCTCCCTTGCGACCCCTCGCGTCGTGACCAGTGCACGCCGATTCCGGCGACGTCCGCCACCGCGTAGCGCACCGACGAGCTAGTCTCCGACCCCTCCGTCCTCCAGTCCGACTGGATCTACCGTTCCCAGTCTCTAGCGCTCGCCCACGACCTCTAGCCCGTGGCTAGGGTTTCGGCTGCGGCATCGCGTCCATCGCTGGCGCGTCTCTGGCGGCTCCTCTCCGTCATACAGCGCACCCAATCGCGCCCTCTCCGCCTCCTGGATGTGCGCTCACGCACGTTGGGCTGGACGGCGGCGACGCCGACCCCCTCTGCCGCGTCTCCGGCGCGGCCGTGCATCCTGTGGCAACCTCCTACCGCGCGATGGTGGTGGTGAAGGAAATATGCCCTAGAGGCAATAATAATGTTATTATTTTATTTCCTTATATCATGATAAATGTTTATTATTCATGCTAGAATTGTATTATCCGGAAACATAATACTTGTGTGAATACATAGACAAACTAAATGTCACTAGTATGCCTCTACTTGACTAGCTCATTAATCAAAGATGGTTATGTTTCCTAACCATAGACATGTGTTGTCATTTGATTAACGGGATCACATCATTAGGAGAATGATGTGATTGACATGACCCATTCCATTAGCTTAGCACCCGATCGTTTAGTATGTTGCTATTGCTTTCGTCATGACTTATACATGTTCCTATGACTATGAGATTATGCAACTCCCGTTTGCCCGAGGAACACTTTGTGTGCTACCAAACGTCACAACGTAACTGGGTGATTATAAAGGAGCTCTACAGGTGTCTCCAAAGGTACATGTTGTGTTGGCGTATTTCGAGATTAGGATTTGTCACTCCAATTGTCGGAGAGGTATCTCTGGGCCCTCTCGGTAATGCACATCACATAAGCCTTGCAAGCATTGCAACTAATGAGTTAGTTGCGAGATGATGTATTACGAAATGAGTAAAGAGACTTGCCGGTAACGAGATTGAACTAGGTATTAAGATACCGACGATCGAATATCGGGCAAGTAAGATACCGATGACAAAGGGAACAACGTATGTTGTTATGCGGTCTGACCAATAAAGATCTTCGTAGAATATGTGGGAGCCAATATGAGCATCTAGGTTCCGCTATTGGTTATTGACCGGAGACGTGTCTCGGTCATTTCTACATTGTTCTCGAACCCGTAGGGTCCGCACGCTTAAGGTTTCGATGACAATTATATTATGAGTTTATGAGTACCAAAGGAGTTCAGAGTCCCGGATGAGATCGGGGACATGACAAGGAGTCTCGAAATGGTCGAGACATAAAGATTGATATATTGGACGACTATATTCGGACACCGGAAGTGTTCCGGGGAAGTTTCGGATAAAACCGGAGTACTGGGGGGTTACCGGAACCCCCCCGGGGGTTAATGGGCCTCATGGGCCTAAAGTGGAGAAGAGGAGTGGTGGCCAGGGCAGGCCGCGCGCCCCCTCTCCCCCTAGTCCGAATTGGAAAAGGAGGGAGGGGCGGCACCCCCCTTTCCTTCCTTTCCTCTCTCCCTTCCTTCCCCCTCTCCTACTTGGACAAGGAAAAGGAGGGAGTCCTACTCCCGGTAGGAGTAGGACTCCTCCCTGGCGTGCCTCATCATGGCCGTCCGCCCCTCCCCCTTGCTCCTTTATATACGGGGGCAAGGGGGCACCTCTAGACACAACAATTGATCCTTGAGATCTCTTAGCCGTGTGCGGTGCCCCCCTCCACCATAATCCTCGATAATATTGTAGCGGTGCTTAGGCGAAGCCCTGCGACGGTAGAACATCAAGATCGTCACCACGCCGTCGTGCTGACGAAACTCTTCCCCGACACTTTGCTGGATCGGAGTCCGGGGATCGTCATCGAGCTGAACGTGTGCTAGAACTCGGAGGTGCCGTAGTTTCGGTGCTTGATCGGTCGGGTCGTGAAGACGTACGACTACATCAACCGCGTTGTTATAACGCTTCTACTTTCGGTCTACGAGGGTACGTGGATAACACTCTCCCCTCTCGTTGCTATGCATCACCATGATCTTGCGTGTGCGTAGGAAAATTTTAAATTACTACGTTCCCCAACAGTGGCATCCGAGCCTAGGTTTTATGTGTTGATGTTATATGCATGAGTAGAACACAAGTGAGTTGTGGGCGATATAAGTCATACTACTTACCAGCATGTCATACTTTGGTTTGGCGGTATTGTTGGATGAAGCGGCCTGGACCGACATTACGCGTACGCTTACGCGAGACTGGTTCTACCGACGTGCTTTGCACACAGGTGGCTGGCAGGTGTCAGTTTCTCCAACTTTAGTTGAACCGAGTGTGGCTACGCCCGGTCCTTGCGAAGGTTAAAACAACACCAACTTGACAAACTATCGTTGTGGTTTTGATACGTAGGTAAGATTGGTTCTTGCTTAAGCCCATAGCAGCCACGTAAAACTTGCAACAAACAAAGTAGAAGACGTCTAACTTGTTTTTGCAGGGCATGTTGTGATGTGATATGGTCAAGACATGATGCTAAATTTTATTGTATGAGATGATCATGTTTTGTGACCGAGTTATCGGCAACTGGGAGGAGCCATATGGTTGTCGCTTTATTGTATGCAATGCAATCGCGCTGTAATGCTTTACTTTATCACTAAGCGGTAGCGATAGTCGTGGAAGCATAAGATTGGCGAGACGACAACGATGCTACGATGGTGATCAAGGTGTCATGCCGGTGAAAATGGTGATCATGACGGTACTTCGGAGATGGAGATCACAAGTACAAGAAGATGATGGCCATATCATATCACTTATATTGATTGCATGTGATGTTTATCTTTTATGCATCTTATCTTGCTTTGATTGACGGTAGCATTATAAGATGATCTCTCACTAATTATCAAGAAGTGTTCTCCCTGAGTATGCACCGTTGCCAAAGTTCGTCGTGCCCAGACACCATGTGATGATCGGGTGTGATAAGCTCTACGTCCATCTACAACGGGTGCAAGCCAGTTTTTGCACACGCAGAATACTCAGGTTAAACTTGACGAGCCTAGCATATGCAGATATGGCCTCGGAACACTGAGACCAAAAGGTCGAGCGTGAATCATATAGTAGATATGATCAACATAGCAATGTTCACCATTGAAAACTACTCCATTTCACGTGATGATCGGTTATGGTTTAGTTGATTTGGATCACGTAATCACTTAGAAGATTAGAGGGATGTCTTTCTAAGTGGGAGTTCTTAAGTAATATGATTAATTGAACTTAAATTTATCATGAACTTAGTACCTGATAGTATCTTGCTTGTTTATGTTTGATTGTAGATAGATGGCCCGTGTTGTTGTTCCGTTGAATTTTAATGCGTTCCTTGAGAAAGCAAAGTTGAAAGATGATGGTAGCAATTACACGGACTGGGTCCGTAACTTGAGGATTATCCTCATTGCTGCATAGAAGAATTACGTCCTGGAAGCAACGCTGGGTGCCAGGCCTGCTGCTGGAGCAACACCAGATGTTATGAACGTCTGGCAGAGCAAAGCTGATGACTACTCGATAGTTCAGTGTGCCATGCTTTACGGCTTAGAATCGGGACTTCAACGACGTTTTGAACGTCATGGAGCATATGAGATGTTCCAGGAGTTGAAGTTAATATTTCAACCAAATGCCCGGATTGAGAGATATGAAGTCTCCAATAAGTTCTATAGATGCAAGATGGAGGAGAACAGTTCTGTCAGTGAGCATATACTCAAAATGTCTGGGTATAATAATCACTTGATTCAATTGGGAGTTAATCTTCCAGATGATTGCGTCATTGACAGAATTCTCCAATCACTGCCACCTAGCTACAAGAGCTTCGTGATGAACTATAATATGCAAGGGATGAATAAGACTATTCCCGAGCTCTTCGCAATGCTGAAAGCTGCGGAGGTAGAAATCAAGAAGGAGCATCAAGTGTTGATGGTCAACAAGACCACTAATTTCAAGAAAAAGGGCAAAGGGAAGAAGAAGGGGAACTTCAAGAAGAACAACAAGCAAGTTGCTGCTCAAGAGAAGAAACCCAAATCTGGACCTAAGCCTGAAACTGAGTGCTTCTACTGCAAGCAGACTGGTCACTGGAAGCGGAACTGCCCAAAGTATTTGGCGGATAAGAAGGATGGCAAGGTGAACAAAGGTATATGTGATATACATGTTATTGATGTGTACCTTACTAGAGCTCGCAGTAGCACCTGGGTATTTGATACTGGTTCTGTTGCTAATATTTGCAACTCGAAATAGGGACTACGAATTAAGCGAACACTGGCGAAGGACGAGGTGACGATGCGCGTGAGAAATGGTTCCAAAGTCGATGTGACTGTGGTCGGCACGCTACCTCTACATCTACCATCGGGATTAGTATTAGACCTAAATAATTGTTATTTGGTGCCAGCGTTGAGCATGAACATTATATCTAGATCTTGTTTAATGTGAGACGGTTATTCATTTAAATCAGAGAATAATGGTTGTTCTATTTATATGAGTAATATCTTTTATGGTCATGGACCCTTGAAGAATGGTCTATTTTTGATGAATCTCGATAGTAGTGACACACATATTCATAATGTTGAAACCAAAAGATGTAGAGTTGATAATGATAGTGCAACTTATTTGTGGCACTGCCGTTTAGGTCATATCGGTATAAAACGCATGAAGAAACTCCATACTGATGGACTTTTGGAATCACTTGATTATGAATCACTTGGTACTTGCGAACCATGCCTCATGGGCAAGATGACCAAAACACCGTTCTCCGGTACTATGGAGAGAGCAACAGATTTGTTGGAAATCATACATACAGATGTATGTGGTCCAATGAATGTTGAAGCTCGTGGCGGATATCATTATTTTCTCACATTCACAGATGATTTAAGCAGATATGGGTATATCTACTTAATGAAACACAAGTCTGAAACATTTGAAAAGTTCAAAGAATTTCAGAGTGAAGTTGAAAATCATCATAACAAGAAAATAAAGTTTCTACGATCTGATCGTGGAGGAGAATATTTGAGTTACGAGTTTGGTCTACATTTGTGTCAGGACCCCGATTCCAAGCCACATCGATCTTGCCGGTAACACCTCATATCACTTTGCGGCCTCACGCACGGTATCCCACGGGTGTCGCCTTACCATGGCCCGGGACCGTTTGCGCCTTTTGGCTCACGTATATGATAGTGTCGCTAGCATCCATATGACAGAGAACCCGGGCCGACATGGCTAGTCGTGAACCCAAAGCGGCACTAACCTATGGGGACAGGCATACATGAATCATATCGAGCATGTCGGTCAGCAGCGTGTGAATCCGGGCTGTAGCACTGGGCTAACAGGACTCCGGATGTCACCGCGTGACATTTCCCCGAAGGGACAGACACAGGAACAAAGTGAAACACATGCCGGCCAGTCAAGTGTCCTGAGCAATAGTGTTGGGCTAGCAGGACTCCGGTGAACCGGGCTGTAGCGGACTACTATGGCTCAAGGAAGCACTAGAATACATTTCCCCATAAGAGAGGCTGCCAAGGATAAACAACTAGATTGTCGGATCCCACACATACCAAGCATTTCAATCATACACACAATATGCTCGATATGTGTAAATACAACATGGCATCACAACATAACTCTACAACTCAAGTATTTATTCATTAGGCTCCGAGGAGCGAGATATTACAAACATGGGTCTCATGACCCAACAATCATAGCATACAATGCAAAGCACATGCGGCATCTTAACATGTCTCAGTACAGACATCTACAAATGAAAAAGGCTAAGAAGCCTGACTATCTACCAGATCCTGCCGAGGGCACAAGATCGTAGCTGAGGTATCAAGCTAACGTCGAAGTCCACGCGAAACTACTAGCGAGACTGGAGTCTCTCTCTGCAAAACATAAATTAAACAAACGTGAGTACAAAAGTACTCAGCAAGACTTACATCAGATCTAACTACATATGCATCATTATCAATGAAGGTATGGTGGAGTTTAACTGCAGCAAGCCAGCTTTGACTTGGTGGCTATCCTGAACCACGACTACAAGCAACTCTTTGAGGTGGCGCACACGAGTCCACATATTCACCATCCAATACACCACTATGGATCCGCTCCCGTCTTCCTACGAGAAGGCCATCCATAGCACTCACACTTATCTTGCGAGTTTTAGAGTATCCACTTTCACTTGTCTATGAACTATGCAAGGGGTCCAAGTTTCCATATCCGAGGAATCCGGCTATTCGAATAGATAATGATAACCCTGCAGGGATGTACTTCTTCACACACACTCCCACCACTTACCACCATATACACGTCATGTATCTCGGCAACCTTCAAGCGGAAGCCTGGCGAGGGTGTCGGCCACGGCCTACCTATACACTTAAGTCTCTAGTCCAGGTTTATCGCCTATCCAGGTTCCATCCGCAGGGAGTCCGGCCGAGGTTTCCACATACGGCCCCGAACGATGTGAACAAGGTTCCCAAGACACCAAACGGGCGCCCGGTACACCGTGCCACGGTGTATCTACCGCAACATAGCCCACCCCTAGGGTCAGCGCTACGCACGGCCGCCAACACATAACCTACAAACACCAGAAACTAGTTGGAACTCCTGGACAGAGTACTAGGGTCATTAAGAAGCCGAGAGGGTCAATTAAGGATCCCAATGAGTGGTAGCAGCTGTTCATGGATCACAGACACAGAACTCAGTTCCTGAGGACGGCTGCAATGAGACAACCCACCATGTACTCCTACATGGCCTCTCACCGCTACCTTTACCAAAAATGTGTTCACACACTTAGCTCACACACAGTAGGACATGTTCACACACCTCTGATTCATTCCCGATGAATCAGACCTGACGTAACTCTATGCAATAGCAGGCATAACAAACAAACATGAATGAGTAGGCACATCAGGGCTCAAACAACTCCTACTCATGCTAGTGGGTTTCATCTATTTACTGTGGCAATGACAGGTCATGCAGAGGATAAGGGGTTCAACTACCGCAACAAGTAACAGATGAATCATTGTTGTCCTAATGCAGTAACAGAGAGCAGGAGCGAGAGTGTGGGGTTGTATCGGAATGAACAAGGGGGTGTTGCTTGCCTGGCACTTCTGAAGATAACATTGAGTCTTCATCAGTGTCAACGATCACAGCGTCGGAGCAGCGCCTACCGACAGGGGACATTTACCGGCAAACAAGGAAGAACACAATCATTGCGATGCAACAATATGATGCATGATCATGACATGTCAATATGCTGTGTTTTGAGCTAATGCAACTAGCAACATGTTAAATGGAGTTGGTTTGAACCCTAGGTTCAAATTCAAATTCAAACTATGAATTCAGATAGTGCATTATCATGTTTTGGACTAGACAGTGAGGTTAAGTTGTTCAAAGATGCATGAAAATGCCATATTCTTTGGATTTTTCTGATCATTTTTCATATATAACTTGTTTCATTTGGAGTTACGGTTGAATTTCTATGAATTTTAGAAGTTTATACTAATTTCTGGAATTTTCTGAATTATTTTTAATCCAGAAAACAATTAACTGCGTCAGCAATGCGTAAGCATGACGTCAGCGGGTCAACAGGGGCGGTCCAAGTCAAACCTGACCGGTGGGGTCCACTGGTCAGTGACCCAATGTTGTTTATTGTCACTGACAGGTGGGGTCGGGTCAACAGGTGACGTGGCCAGGTCAAACTGACCTGTGGGACCAGCGGGGTTAGTTTAATCTAAACAAATACTAAACCATGTTTAGTTATATGGTGGGGCCCGGCTGTCAGTGCCTCTAGGGTTAATTAGTGGGGCTATTAGCGGCTAATGACTTAGCCACGTCAGCCCGCCGGCGTTTAGCCGCCGGTGACCGAAAACGGCGGCGGAGATCTGTGGAAATCGCCGTCCGGCGATGGTTTGACGCGCAGCTGGGCTTGTCCGACTCGTGGGGGTGTGCCACATCTAGTAGTGTCACTGGTTGGAGCTAGTGTGGCCGGAAACTATGCCGGCGTCGAGGTTTGGCGGCGGCCGCAGCACGGGTTTGATGGCCGCGGTGCTATGGGTCACAGCGAGAGCAGCCGAGGGGATCCACGGGTTCCTGGGAGCACGCTGAGCTCAGGAGTGTTCTCGGATGCATCGCACATGAGCTCTAGCCACGGCGACCTCATGGCCGGCGGCGAGAAGCTTGCGGCCATGGTGGGAGAGGCAGCTAGGCACGGAAACATAGGGCATGATCAAGGAGGGAGGAGCAGGAGCTCACAGGGATGCGGCAGGGCAGGTCAGCGGCCTCGAGGACGCTCTGGACGAGGCGAATCGACGGAGTCGATCTCCGGGCACCGGAGGTGAAGGCGACGACGCTCCGGTCGACTGGGGCCTCTTCTGGTCGCGTGCGTCGGTTGTGTTGCTCCACGGGGTCGTGGCGGAGCTCGGGGACGCGGAGAGGGAGCGAGGGAGTGGCTCTGGCCGTGGTGGTTCTCGTTGGCGGTGGCGGTGCGTCCATGGAGGCTTCGGCCATGGCGGGGAACGGGCGAGGGGGAGAGCGAGGGAGGGAGAGATTGATCCATACGGGTCTGGGGGGTGGCGTGGCGCGTAGGAAGGCTCAGGGCGCTTTGGGGAAGCAGGAGGTGGCTCGCGCGTGGACGCGCGTGGCGAGCACGCGCCTTCGTCCTCCTGGCAGGGGAGGAAGACGACGGGGAGGAAGCCAGTGGGCTGGGCCAGCGAGCTGGGCCGGCCAGGCAAGTGGCCCAGGTAGGTCCTTCTCTCTCTCTCTTTCTTTTATTTCTATTTTTCTTTTGTTCTGTAAGTTTGTGGCATTACTAAAAATATCTAGGCACTTTCAAAAACACCAAACTGTGCATGCCCAATGTTTAGAATATATCAAACATGGAACATTTTGATTTGGGATTATTTGGACATTTTAAATATTTTATAGTATTTTAAGTGCCCAAATTCAAATACAATAAGATTTAATTCAAAAATCCAGAATGGCCTAGAAATATGTGCATGACTTTTGGCAGAGGTTTTCACCTTTAACAAAAATCATGAACTTTTCTAAAGGGCAATTGGGATCATTGAAAATATTTTTTATTGAACCTAGTTGAATTCATTTGGTGCTAGGGTTTCAACAATCCCCATTTCAAGTTTCATGAAATTTAAACATGATGCATGGATGCAAAGCCACTCGTTACAAGCAAACTTTAGGGTTGTGACAATTTGAAACAATGCGGAATAGTTTCGCAACTCACGCCACCCGGAACACCACAACATAATGGTGTGTCTGAACGTCGTAATCGTACTTTACTTGATATGGTGCGATCTATGATGTCTCTTACAAATTTACCACTATCATTTTGGGGTTATGTTTTAGAGACGGCCGCATTCACGTTAAATAGGGCACCATCAAAATCCATTGAGACGACGCCTTATGAACTGTGGTTTGGCAAGAAACCAAAGTTGTCGTTTCTGAAAGTTTGGGGCTGCGATGCTTATGTGAAAACTTCAACCTGATAAGCTCGAACCCAAATCGGAGAAATGTGTCTTCATAGGATACCCAAAGGAAACTGTTGGGTACACCTTCTATCACAAATCCGAAGGCAAGACATTTGTCGCTAAGAATGGATCCTTTCTAGAGAAGGAGTTTCTCTCGAAAGAAGTGAGTGGGAGGAAAGTAGAACTTGATGAGGTAACTGTACCTGCTCCCTTATTGGAAAGTAGTACATCGCAGAAACCGGTTTCTATGACACCTACACCAATTAGTGAGGAAGCTAATGATAATGATCATGAAACTTCAGAACAAGTTACTACCGAACCTCGTAGATCAACCAGAGTAAGATCCGCACCAGAGTGGTACAGTAATCCTGTTCTGGAAATCATGCTACTAGATCATGATGAACCTACGAACTATGAAGAAGCGATGGTAAGCCCAGATTCCACAAAATGGCTTGAAGCTATGAAATCTGAGATGGGATCTATGTATGAGAACAAAGTGTGGACTTTGGTTGACTTGCCCAATGATCGGCAAGCAATTGAGAATAAATGGATCTTCAAGAAGAAGACTGAAGCTGACGGTAATATTACTGTCTACAAAGCTCGACTTGTCGCAAAAGGTTTTCGACAAGTTTAAGGGATTGACTACGATGAGACCTTCTCACCCAGCGATGCTTAAGTCTGTCCGAATCATGTTGGCAATTGCCGCATTTTATGATTATGAAATTTGGCAGATGGATGTCAAAACTGCATTCCTGAATGGATTTCTGGAAGAAGAGTTGTATATGATGCAACCGGAAGGTTTTGTCGATCCAAAGGGAGCTAACAAAGTGTGCAAGCTCCAGCGATCCATTTATGGACTGGTGCAAGCCTCTCGGAGTTGGAATAAACGCTTTGATAGTGTGATCAAAGCATTTGGTTTTGTACAGACTTTTGAGAAGCCTGTATTTACAAGAAAGTGAGTGGGAGCTCTGTAGCATTTCTGATATTATATGTAGATGACATATTACTAATCAGAAATGATATAGAATTTCTGGATAGCATAAAGGGATACTTGAATAAGAGTTTTTCAATGGAAGACCTCGGTGAAGCTGCTTACATATTAGGCATTAAGATCTATCGAGATAGATCAAGACGCTTAATTGGACTTTCACAAAGCACATACCTTGACAAAATTTTGAAGAAGTTCAAAATGGATCAAGCAAAGAAAGGATTCTTGCCTGTGTTACAAGGTGTGAAATTGAGTAAGACTCAATGCTCGACCAATGCAGAAGATAGAGAGAAAATGAAAGATGTTCCCTATGCTTCAGCCATAGGCTCTATCATGTATGCAATGCTGTGTACCAGACCTGATGTGTGTCTTGCTATAAGTCTAGCAGGGAGGTACCAAAGTAATCCAGGAGTGGATCACTAGACAGTGGTCAAGAACATCCTGAAATACCTGAAAAGGACTAAGGATATGTTTCTCGTATATGGAGGTGACAAAGAGCTCATCGTAAATGGTTACGTTGATGCAAGCTTTGACACTGATCCGGACGATTCTAAATCGCAAACCGGATACGTGTTTACATTAAACGGTGGAGCTGTCAGTTGGTGCAGTTCTAAACAAAGCGTTGTGGCGGGATCTACATGTGAAGCAGAGTACATAGCTGCTTCGGAAGCAGCGAACGAAGGAGTCTGGATGAAGGAGTTCATATCCGATCTAGGTGTCATACCTAGTGCATTGGGTCCAATGAAAATCTTTTGTGACAATACTGGTGCAATTGCCTTGGCAAAGGAATCCAGATTTCACAAGAGAACCAAGCACATCAAGAGACGCTTCAATTCCATCCGGGATCTAGTCCAGGTGGGAGACATAGAGATTTGCAAGATACATACGGATCTGAATGTTGCAGACCCGTTGACTAAGCCTCTTCCACGAGCAAAACATGATCAGCACCAAAGCTCCATGGGTGTTAGAATCATTATCGTGTAATCTAGATTATTGACTCTAGTGCAAGTGGGAGACAGAAGGAAATATGCCCTAGAGGTAATAATAATGTTATTATTTTATTTCCTTATATCATGATAAATGTTTATTATACATGCTAGAATTGTATTATCCGAAAACATAATACTTGTGTGAATACATAGACAAACTAAACGTCACTAGTATGCCTCTACTTGACTAGCTCATTAATCAAAGATGGTTATGTTTCCTAACCATAGACATGTGTTGTCATTTGATTAACGGGATCACATCATTAGGAGAATGATGTGATTGACATGACCCATTCCATTAGCTTAGCACCCGATCGTTTAGTATGTTGCTATTGCTTTCTTCATGACTTATACATGTTCCTATGACTATGAGATTATGCAACTCCCGTTTGCCAGAGGAACACTTTGTGTGCTACCAAACGTCACAACGTAACTGGGTGATTATAAAGGAGCTCTACAGGTGTCTCCAAAGGTACATGTTGGGTTGGTGTATTTCGAGATTAGGATTTGTCACTCCGATTGTCGGAGAGGTATCTCTGGGCCCTCTCGGTAATGCACATCACATAAGCCTTGCAAGCATTGCAACTAATGAGTTAGTTGCGAGATGATGTATTACGAAACGAGTAAAGAGACTTGCCGGTAACGAGATTGAACTAGGTATTGAGATACCGATGATCGAATCTCGGGCAAGTAACATACCGATGACAAAGGGAACAATGTATGTTGTTATGCGGTCTGACCGATAAAGATCTTCGTAGAATATGTGGGAGCCAATATGAGCATCCAGGTTCCGCTATTGGTTATTGACTGGAGACGTGTCTCGGTCATTTCTACATTGTTCTCGAACCCGTACGGTCCGCACGCTTAAGGTTTTGATGACAGTTATATTATGAGTTTATGAATACCGAAGGAGTTCGGAGTCCCGGATGAGATCGGGGACATGACGAGGAGTCTCGAAATTGTCGAGACATAAGGATTGATATATTGGACGGCTATATTCGGACACCGGAAGTGTTCCGGGGAAGTTTCGGATAAAACCGGAGTACCGGGGGGTTACCGGAACCCCCCGGGGGGTTAATGGGCCTCATGGGCCTAAAGTGGAGAAGAGGAGGGGTGGCCAGGGCAGGCCGCGCCCCCCCTCTCCCCCTAGTCCGAATTGGACAAGGAGGAAGGGGCGGCACCCCCCTTCCTTCCTCTCCTCTCTCCCTTCCTTCCCCCTCTCCTACTTGGACATGGAAAAGGAGGGAGTCCTACTCCCGGTAGGAGTAGGACTCCTCCCTGGCGCGCCTCATCATGGCCGGCCGCCCCTCCCCCTTGCTCCTTTATATACGGGGGCAAGGGGGCACCTCTAGACACAACAATTGATCCTTGAGATCTCTTAGCCGTGTGCGGTGCCCCCCTCCACCATAATCCTCGATAATATTGTAGCGGTGCTTAGGCAAAGCCCTGCGACGGTAGAACATCAAGATCGTCACCACGCCGTCGTGCTGACGAAACTCTTCCCCGACACTTTGCTGGATCGGAGTCTGGGGATCGTCATCGAGCTGAACATGTGCTAGAACTCGGAGGTGCCGTAGTTTCGGTGCTTGATCGGTCGGGCCATGAAGACGTACGACTACATCAACCGCGTTGTTATAACGCTTCTGCTTTTGGTCTATGATGGTACGTGGATAACACTCTCCCCTCTCATTGCTATGCATCACCATGATCTTGCGTGTGCGTAGGAAAATTTTAAATTACTACGTTCCCCAACAGGTGGCCGACCTGCACTTCGACAGCTGCATCACTAACGAACCTCTTTAGTGAGCACTTGTACCTCTGCTTCCCCCCTCTATTGCATCTGTTTTTATTTTACTTGTTGTTCCTAAATTAGTCAATGTTTTGAAACTGATGTATCTGTGAACAAACTATTGAAGTTATTTACATGTTCATAATTGGTTATCAAGCAAATGTACATTCACAAAATGCTAAGTGGTTATTGGAAGAAGAAGTTGGTTCATTTACTGCTGCAGGGGAAAAAGTCGAATAGCTGATTTTGTACATATACGAAATTTACTTGCATGCTTATTTTATAGGCGTTTCCTGCATACTGAGGGGTATGCCTGATCTCTTTTCTAAGGCCATGAAATATTTTTAGGTAGCTTCTCTTGATAAGGTCAATGGCTTGCGTACTGTACTTCTATAGATCCTTTCTTTCATAATGAGTTATGTGCATGCTCTCTTTCCTCAAGTCAAGATTTGATCAGGGAAGCTACTCAGTATTTTTGTTGGACATATGCATGTCCCATAAATTCAGAAGTTAGTATAACATGACAATGAGGTTGCATCATAAGTCTGAAGCCAAGGCTCTTATGTCCATATAATGATCTCCGCACAAAAACAAAACCATTTATAAACTGAACTTTTGAACATACGAACACCCATGGAGAAGCTCATTTATAAAGCATCCATTTGTGAATGAATTTCTGAAATATTACCATCTGGAATGGATATTATAATGGTAGAACACTTGTGATGATGGACAAATGTTTAAGGTTTTATTTTCCTATTGCAACACACGGAAATATGTCCTAGTTAATACAAAGGATGGTCAGTGTTGCACAGCTACAGGATTCTGATGTTAGTCCATTAATTTCAAATAATAAATAGATAGTTATTAATTTATCCATGACAAACTTCAAGTACATCATGGAGAAAGGGAAAGTACTATGCGGCTACCCATTGTACATTGTTGCTTCTTTGCTCGGTTAGTATGCATTTGACTAAATTCTTTAAGAATTCAGTTAGTAAATATTTAGACATTTGGGAAGGCATAGTACTTTAAAAATTCAGTTCAGTTGAGACAACATTTGCATTTTAGTAATAGTGAAATGAAACTGCACAACCAATTGTCACACTAATATCTTTGCTTTGCACATTATAGAATGCACATCTCCAACCTGATGGACGCCGCCACCCCCGTTCTCAAGCAGAACAGTGTGAGCTTGATTCCCTTCCATTCTTCCTATTGTCTTATTCTTGATGTGAATTATTCAGGTGGTAGATTTTGAGTTGTTCAAGGTGTGATCTGTTGTGAGCTTCAAGGTGTGAATTATTGTGTGGTTCCTTTAAAATTATAACTGCACGGATATATCTGTGTGCATAAAATCTGCGTTGGACCATGCCCCTGATATCATGCATTGCGTCGATACACTACTTGAGTTGCAATCTCATGGTGTTCATGGGTTCTGATTCTGCTTATATCTTGTTAACCATTAAGTAATTGCTTAAGCCATGAAATAAATAAAGTTTGTAGTTCTTATGCAAGCTGATGAATGTTTGCTACATATGCTGAAGGCTTTCAATTCCTGCTGCCATCACCTTGTTTACAAATATACTGATTCATTTCATTATTGTTTGATGTTATAAATAATAGTCTCTCAATACTGGTCAAGTGGGAAATCCCTAGTCCCGAGCATAAATAATTGTCATGTACTGTTTTAGAGTACTTTTCCTTGTTCATTTTATTGCAGAGACAATAATCTGGAAAAAAGCATGTATAAAATTTCAAGTGACAATACTACAATATAAAATTTGAAACAGTTTAGGTTCAAAGTATAAACGCTAAACTTTATTGGACCGAAATAATTGTGTACCTTGTATCCAACCTCATATTGAAGTGTGGTGTAGAGATGATTATGTACATATATGCATTGAAGGCTAATCAATAAATGGGAGAATTCATGCTTTTTTTCTTCCAACGTATCTGTCTGTTCTTCACAATTCCTGGGTGTGGTTAATCTAGATGTGAAGGTTATGGTCTGAAAGCATTCAAGTAAATCTGAACCATTAAGTTCATCTTTGTACTAAAGGACTTAGCTTGAAGTTCTCTGATTTGTAAAGAATTATACTGTTAGCATAATAAGATCACTAAGTGGATCACTTAATTGCCTACAATGGTCTTGTGTCTTGTGTGTTTTTATTTTAAATGTAAGAAGCAAGTTTATTGATAGAAATTATCTTTAATTGATGAAGAAAGTATGCCTCCAGTATTACCATTTTCAGGTTTGGATTCTATGTAGGTTTGGCTGTTAGTACGTGTTACTGGAGATTGAAGTTCTTTCTGGCTACGTGGAAGAACATTTGCAGTGTTGGAGATTAAAATTAGCTACTAGTGCATTTTTGTATGGATGTCGTGTTACTCAAAATTAGAAAATAATCTTATAGCGCTTTCTAGATGTGCTTGCGATGTTTCGATATAAGCTTAGTTTATTTTTGAAATCAGATTAAGATTGTTGTATCTATGTATTGGTATGTGAACAAGTGTATCTCTGTATTGGTATGTGAACAAATGTTAATTTTTTGAATGAATACAATTGGGTTGTTGTGTATTGCGTTGTATCAAGAAAACGGATTGGATCAAAAAGGGGCTTATGGTTTTGATTGAATAAACAGGCTAATAGACATAACTAAAATAAATTATTGGGCCAAAATCCTAATTGGGTTATGTGCCATGTTAGCCTCCACGTCAGATCCACGTAGACTCCATGTTAGGTCTGTTGCCTTGAGGACATCTAAATCAGTGACGGCCTATTCCGTCACATCCTAGTTTGGGCCGGGCGGGCCTAGAGCTAATCCATGACGGCCGAGAACTGTCATGGAAGGTACGATAGCACATTATGACACGATCATGACGGATTTCGGATCCGTCATGCATGGGCATGCATGATACTATTTGGTCGATCTGTGACGGACAAGGACTGTCATGTATTTGTTGGGGGACGTAGAAATTTCAAAAATTTCCTACGCACACGCAAGATCATGCTGATGCATAGAAACAAGAGAGGAGAGTGTTGTCTACGTACCCTCATAGATCGAAAGCGGAAGCGTTAGCACAACGCGATTGATGTAGTCGTACGTCTTCACGGCCCGACCGATCAAGCACCGAAACTACGGCACCTCGAGTTCTAGCACACGTTCAGCTCGATGACGATCCCCGGACTCTGATCCAGCAGAATGTCGGGGAAGAGTTTCGTCAGCACGACGGCGTGGTGACGATCTTGATGTTCTACCGTCGCAGGGCTTCGCCTAAGCACCGCTACAATATTATCGAGGATTATGGTGGAAGGGGGCACCGCACACGGCTAAGAGATCAATGATCAATTGTTGTGTCTTTGGGGTGCCCCCTACCCCCGTATATAAAGGAGTGGAGGAGGGGGAGGGCCGGCCCTCTCTATGGCGCTCCCTAGGGGAGTCCTACTGCCACCGGGAGTAGGATTCCCCCTTTTCTAGTAGAACTAGGAGCCCTTCCAAGTAGTAGGAGTAGGAGGGAAGGAAAGGGAAGGGAAAAGGAGAAGGAAGGAAGGGGGCGCCCCCCCTCCCTAGTCCAATTCGGACCAGCCCATGGGGAGGAGTGCGGCCACCCTTTGAGGCCTTTCTCTCCTTTCCCGTATGGCCCATTAAGGCCCAATACGAATTCCCGTAACTCCCCGGTACTCCCAAAAATACCCGAATCACTCGGAACCTTTCCGAAGTCCGAATATAGTCGTCCAATATATCGATCTTTACGTCTCGACCATTTCGAGACTCCTCGTCATGTCCTCGATCTCATCCGGGACTCCGAACTCCTTCGGTACATCAAAACTCATAAACTCATAATATAACTGTCATCGAAACCTTAAGCGTGCGGACCCTACGGGTTCGAGAACAATGTAGACATGACCGAGACATGTCTCCGGTCAATAACCAATAGCGGAACCTGGATGCTCATATTGGCTCCTACATATTCTATGAAGATCTTTATCGGTCAAACCGCATAACAACATACGTTGTTCCCTTTGTCATCGGTATGTTACTTGCCCGATATTCGATCGTCGGTATCTCAATACCTAGTTCAATCTCATTACTTGGCAAGTATCTTTACTTGTTCCGTAATACATCATCTCGCAACTAACTCATTAGTTGCAATGCTTGCAAGGCTTTAGGTGATGTGGATTACCGAGAGGGCCCAGAGATACCTCTCCGACAATCGGAGTGACAAATCCTAATCTTGAAATACGCCAACCCAACAAGTACCTTCGAAGACACCTGTAGAGCACCTTTATAATCACCTAGTTACGTTGTGACGTTTGGTGGCACACAAAGTGTTCCTCCGGTAAACGGGAGTTGCATAATCTCATAGTCATAGGAATATGTATAAGTCATGAAGAAAGCAATAGCAACAAACTAAACGATCATGTGCTAAGCTAACGGAATGGGTCAAGTCAATCACATCATTCTCCTAATGATGTGATCCCGTTAATCAAATGACAACTCATGTCCATGGTTAGGAAACATAACCATCTTTGATCAACGAGCTAGTCAAGTAGAGGCATACTAGTGACACTCTGTTTGTCTATGTATTCACACATGTATTATGTTTCCGGTTAATACAATTCTAGCATGAATAATAAACATTTATCATGATATAAGGAAATATATAATAACTTTATTATTGCCTCTAGGGCATATTTCCTTCAGTCTCCCACTTGCACTAGAGTCAATAATCTAGTTCACATCGCCATGTGATTTACCATCAATAGTTCACATCACCATGTGATTAACACCCATAGTTCACATCGACATGTGACAAACATCCAAAGGGTTTACTAGAGTCAATAATCTAGTTCACATTGCTATGTGATTAACACCCAAAGAGTACTGAGGTGTGATCATGTTTTGCTTGTGAGAGAATTTTAGTCAACGGGTCTGCCACATTCAGATCCGTAAGTATTTTGCAAATTTCTATGTCAACAATGCTCTTCACAGAGCTACTCTAGCTAATTGCTCCCACTTTCAATATGTATCCAGATTGAGATTTAGAGTCATCTGGATCAGTGTCAAAATTTGCATCGACGTAACCCTTTACGACGAACCTTTTGTCACTTCCATAATCGAGAAACATATCCTTATTCCACTAAGGATAATTTTGACCAATGTCTAGTGATCTACTCCTAGATCACTATTGTACTCCTTTGCCAAACTCAGGGCAGGGTATACAATAGGTCTGGTACACAGCATGGCATACTTTATAGAATATATGGCTGAGGCATAGGGAATGACTTTCATTCTCTCTCTATCTTCTGCCGTGGTCGGGTTTTGAGTCTTACTCAACTTCACACCTTGTAACACAGGCAAGAACTCCTTCTTTAATTGTTCCATTTTGAACTACTTCAAAATCTTGTCAAGGTATGTACTCATTGAAAAAACTTATCAAGCATATTGATCTATCTCTATAGATCTTGATGCTCAATATGTAAGCAGCTTCACCGAGGTCTTTCTTTGAAAAACTCCTTTCAAACATTCCTTTATGCTTTGCAGAATAATTCTACATTATCTCCGATCAACAATATGTCATTCACATATACTTATCAGAAATGCTGTAGTGCTCCCACTCACTTTCTTGTAAATACAGGCTTCACCGCAAGTCTGTATAAAACTATATGTTTTGATCAACTTATCAAAGCATATATTCCAACTCCGAGATGCTTGCACCAGTCCATAGATGGATCGCTAGAGCTTGCATATTTTGTTAGTACCTTTAGGATTGGCAAAACCTTCTGGTTGCATCATATACAACTCTTCTTTAATAAATCCATTCAAGAATGCAGTTTTGTTTATCCATTTGCCAGATTTCATAAAGTGCGGCAATTGCTAACATGATTCGGACAGACTTAAGCATAGATACGAGTGAGAAACTCTCATCGTAGTCAACACCTTGAACTTGTCAAAAACCTTTTTGCGACAATTCTAGCTTTGTAGATGGTAACACTACTATCAGCGTCCGTCTTCCTCTTGAAGATCCATTTAATCTCAATGGCTCGCCGATCATTGGGCAAGTCAATCAAAGTCCATACTTTGTTCTCATACATGGATCTCATCTCAGATTTCATGGCCTCAAGCCATTTCGCGGAATCTAGGCTCATCATCGCTTCCTCATAGTTCGTAGGCTCGTCATGGTCAAGTAACATGACCTCCAGAACAGGATTACCGTACCACTCTGGTGCGGATCTCACTCTGGTTTACCTACAAGGTTCGGTAGTAACTTGATCTGAAGCTACATGATCATCATCATTAGCTTCCTCACTAATCGGTGTAGTAGTCACAGGAACAGATTTCTGTGATGAACTACTTTCCAATAAGGGATCAGGTACAGTTACCTCATCAAGTTCTACTTTCCTCCCACTCACTTCTTTCGAGAGAAACTCCTTTTCTAGAAAGGATCCATTCAAAGCAACGAATATATTGCCGTCGGATCTGTGATAGAAGGTGTACCCAACATTTTCTTTTGGGTATCCTATGAAGACGCACTTCTCCGATTTGGGTTAGAGCTTATCAGGTTGAAACTTTTTCACATAAGCATTGCAACCTCAAACTTTAAGAAACGACAGCTTAGGTTTCTTGCCAAACCATAGTTCATACGGTGTTGTCTCAACGGATTTAGATGGTGCCCTATTTAACATGAATGCAGCTATCTCTAATGCATAACCCCAAAACGATAGTGGTAGATCGGTAAGAGACATCATAGATCGCACCATATCTAATAAAGTATGGTTATGATGTTCGGACACACCATTACACTGTGGTGTTCCAGGTGGCGTGAGTAGTGAAACTATTTCACATTTGTTTTTAACTGAAGGCCAAACTCGTAACTCAAATATTTTACTTCTGCGATCATATCGTAGAAACTTTTATTTTTGTTATGATGATTCTCCACTTCACTCTAAAATTCTTTGAACTTTTCAAATGTTTCAGACTTGTGTTTCGTCAAGTAGATATACTCATATCTGCTCAAATCATCCGTGAAGATCAGAAAATAATGATACCTGCCACGAGCCTCAATATTCATCGGACCACATACATCAGTATGTATGATTTCCAACAAATCTGTTGCTCGCTCCATTGTTCCGGAGAACGGAGTCTTAGTCATCTTGCCCATGAGGCATGGTTCGCAAGCATAAACTCATTCATAATCAAGTGATTCCAAAATCCCATCAGCATGGATTTTCTTCATGCGCTTTACACCAATATGACCTAAACGGCAGTGCCACAAATAAGTTGCACCATCATTATTAACTTTGCATCTTTTGGTTTCAATATTATGAATATGTGTATCACTACGATCGAGATCCAACGAACCATTTTCATTGGGTGTGTAACCATATAAGGTTTTATTCATGTAAACAGAACAACAATTTATTCTCTTACTTAAATGAATAAACGTATTGCAATAAACATGATCAAATCATATTCATGCTCAACGCAAACACCAAATAACACTTATTTAGGTTCAACACTAATCCCAAAAGTATAGGGAGTGTGCGATGATGATCATATCAATCTTGGAACCACTTCCAACACACATCGTCACCTCACCCTTAACTAGTCTATGTTCATTCTGCAACTCCCGTTTCGAGTTACTACTCTTAGCAACTGAACCAGTATCAAATACCGAGGGGTTGCTATGAACACTAGTAAAATACACATCAATAATCTGTATATCAAATGTACCTTTGTTCACTTTGCCATCCTTCTTATCCATCAAATACTTGGGGCAGTTCCACTTCCAGTGACCAGTCCCTTTGCAGTAGAAGCACTTAGTCTCAGGCTTAGGACCAGACTTGGGCTTCTTCACTTGAGCAGCAACTTGCTTGCTGTTCTTCTTGAAGTTCCCCTTCTTCCCTTTGCTCTTTTCTTGAAACTAGTGGTCTTGTCTACCATCAACACTTGATATTTTTCTTGATTTCTACCTTCGTCGATTTCAGCATTACGAAGAGCTTGGGAATCGTTTCCGTTATCCCTTGCATATCATAGTTCATCACGAAGTTCTACTAACTTGGTGATGGTGACTAGAGAATTCTGTCAATCACTATTTTATCTGGAAGATTAACTCCCACTTGATTCAAGTGATTGTAGTACCCAGACAATCTGAGCACATGCTCACTGCTTGAGCTATTCTCCTCCATCTTTTAGCTATAGAACTTGTTGGAGACTTCATATCTCTCAACTCGGGTATTTGCTTGAAATATTAACTTCAACTCCTGGAACATCTCATATGGTCCATGACGTTCAAAACGTCTTTGAAGTCCCGATTCTAAGCCGTTTAAGCATGGTGCACTAAACTATCAAGTAGTCATCATATTGAGCTAGCCAAATGTTCATAACATCTGCATCTGCTCCTGCAATAGGTTTGTCACCTAGCGGTGCATCAAAGACATAATTTTTCTGTGCAGCAATGAGGATAAACCTCAGATCACGGATCCAATCCGCATCATTGCTACTAACATCTTTCAACTTAGTTTTCTCTAGGAACATATCAAAAATAAAACAGGGAGCTAAACTCGAGCTATTGATCTACAACATAGATATGCTAATACTACCAGGACTAAGTTCATGATAAATTAAAGTTCAATTAATCATATTACTTAAGAACTCCCACTTAGAAAGACATCCCTCTAATCTTCTAAGTGATCACATGATCCAAATCAACTAAACCATAACCGATCATCACGTGAAATGGAGTAGCTTTCAATGGTGAACATCAATATGTTGATCATATCTACTATATGATTCACGCTCGACCTTTCGGTCTCAGTGTTCCGAGGCCATATCTGCATATGCTAGGCTCATCAAATTTAACCTGAGTATTCTGCGTGTTCAAAACTGGCTTGCACCCGTTGTAGATGGATGTAGAGCTTATCACACCTGATCATCACGTGGTGTCTGGGCACGACGAACTTTGGCAACAGTGCATACTCAGGGAGAACACTTTTATCTTGAAATTTAGTGAGAGATCATCTTATAATGATACCGTCAATCAAAGCAAGATAAGATGCATAAAAGATAAACATCACATGCAATCAATATAAGTGATATGATATGGCCATCATCATCTTGTGCTTGTGATCTCCATCTTCGAAGCATCATCATGATCACCATCGTCACCGGCGCGACACCTTGATCACCATCGTAGCATCGTTGTCGTCTCGCCAATCTTATGCTTCCACGACTATCGCTACCGCTTAGTGATAAAGTAAAGCATTACAGCGCAATTGCATTGCATACAATAAAGCGACAACCATATGGCTCCTGCCAGTTGCCGATAACTCGGTTACAAAACATGATCATCTCATACAATAAACTTTAGCATCATGTCTTGACCATATCACATCACAACATGCCCTGCAAAAACAAGTCAGACGTCCTCTACTTTGTTGTTGCAAGTTTTACGTGGCTGCTACGGGCTTAGCAAGAACCGTTCTTACCTACGCATCAAAACCACAACGATAGTTTGTCAAGTTGGTGTTGTTTTAACCTTCGCAAGGACCGGGCGTAGCCACACTTGGTTCAACTAAAGTTGGAGAAACTGACACCCGCCAGCCACCTGTGTGCAAAGCACGTCGGTAGAACCAGTCTCGCGTAAGCGTACGCGTAATGTCGGTCCGGGCCGCTTTATCCAACAATACCGCCGAACCAAAGTATGACATGCTGGTAAGTAGTATGACTTATATCGCCCACAACTCACTTGTGTTCTACTCGTGCACAACATCAACGCATAAAACCTAGGCTCTAATACCACTGTTGGGGAACGTAGTAATTTCAAAAAAATTCTACGCACACGCAAGATCATGGTGATGCATAGCAACAAGAGAGGAGAGTGTTGTCTATGTACCCTCATAGACCGAAAGCGGAAGCATTAGCACAACGCGGTTGATGTAGTCATACGTCTTCACGGCCCGACCGATCAAGCACCGAAACTACGGCACCTCCGAGTTCTAGCACACGTTCAGCTCGATGACGATCCCCGGACTCTGATCCAGCAGAATGTCAGGGAAGAGTTCCGTCAGCACGACGGCGTGGTGACGATCTTGATGTTCTACCGTCGCAGGGCTTCGCCTGAGCACCGCTACAATATTATCGAGGATTATGGTGGAAGGGGGCACCGCACATGGCTAAGAGATCAATGATCAATTGTTGTGTCTTTGGGGTGCCCCCTACCCCCGTATATAAAGGAGTGGAGGAGGGGGAGGGCCGGCCCTCTCTATGGCGCGCTCTAGGGGAGTCCTACTCCCACCGGGAGTAGGATACCCCTTTCCTAGTAGAACTAGGAGCCCTTCCAAGTAGTAGGAGTAGGAGGGAAGGAAAGGGAAGGGAAAAGGAGAAGGAAGGAAGGGGGCGCCCCCCTCCCTAGTCCAATTCTGACCAGCCCATGGGGAGGGGTGCGGCCACCCTTTGAGGCCTTTCTCTCCTTTCCCGTATGGCCCATTAAGGCCCAATATGAATTCCTGTAACCCTCCGGTACTCCCGAAAATACCCGAATCACTCGGAACCTTTCCGAAGTCCGAATATAGTTGTCCAATATATCAATCTTTACGTCTCGACCATTTTGAGACTCCTCGTCATGTCCCCGATCTCATCCGGGACTCCGAACTCCTTCGGTACATCAAAACTCATAATATAACTGGCATTGAAGCCTTAAGCGTGCGGACCCTACGGGTTCGAGAACAATGTAGACATGACCGAGACACGTCTCCGGTCAATAACCAATAGCGGAACCTGGATGCTCATATTGGCTCCTACATATTCTATGAAGATCTTTATCGGTCAAACCGCATAACAACATACGTTGTTCCCTGTGTTATCGGTATGTTACTTGCCCGAGATTCGATCGTCGGTATCTCAATACCTAGTTCAATCTCGTTACCAGCAAGTCTCTTTACTCGTTTCATAATACATCATCTCGCAACTAACTCATTAGTTGCAATGCTTGCAAGGCTTTAGGTGATGTGCATTACCGAGAGGGCCCAGAGATACCTCTCCGACAATCGGAGTGACAAATCCTAATCTCGAAATACGCCAACCCAACAAGTACCTTCGGAGACACCTGTAGAGCACCTTTATAATCACCCAGTTACTTTGTGACGTTTGGTGGCACACAAAGTGTTCCTCCGGTAAGCGGGAGTTGCATAATCTCATAGTCATAGGAACATGTATAAGTCATGAAGAAAGCAATAGCAACAAACTAAACGATCAAGTGCTAAGCTAACGGAATGGGTCAAGTCAATCACATCATTCTCCTAATGATGTGATCCCGTTAATCAAATGACAACTCATGTCCATGGTTAGGAAACATAACCATCTTTGATCAACGAGCTAGTCAAGTAGAGGCATACTAGTGACACTTTGTTTGTCTATGTATTCACACATGTATTATGTTTCCGGTTAATACAATTCTAGCATGAATAATAAACATTTATCATGATATAAGGAAATATATAATAACTTTATTATTGCCTCTAGGGCATATTTCCTTTAGTATTAACAAGTTTCTTGTAGTGTAGTAGGAGTTGGACCCCCCTTTTCCTAGTCCTACTAGGAGAAGAAGGAAGGAGAGGGGAAGGAGAAGGAAGGAGGGGGTTGATGAAGCTATGTACCTAGGGTAGGGGCAAGGACCTGTCCTAAGAGCCCTACCCAAGGACATCCCTAGAAGAAGTCACCTTTCAATCGACTTGAAGGCATCCCACTCGACGGAGTCAAACCACTCGACCAGGAGACTATCACTCGAGCACGAAGCCAACCACTCGACTGATGGGAGATCTAAAGTCACTCCGCAAGCAAACGGTCGGCCATTAAATAGTCTTTATGGTCATCATAGCACTTTATTAGGGATGTTACTAGTAACGCCCAGTCTTAAATGTATTTTAACCCTGCATTACTAAGGGCCGGAGGAGTATGGCGAACTCTATATAGGCCACCCCCTCCTCAGTAACAAGGGTTCGCACCCATGGAATTCATACACACATAATCCAATCGACCGCCTCCGGGCACCGAGACGTAGGGCTGTTACTTCCTCCGCGAAGGGCCTGAACTCGTACATCTTGGTGTGTTTACAACTTCTCCATAGCTGAGATCTAGCCTCTCCATACATACCCCCCTACATCACTGTCAGAGTTAGAACCACGACAATTGGTGCCCACCGTGGGGCAGGAGTCTTAGCGCCTAGTTGGAGAAGTTGCGGTTTTTCCGATCCCTTTGATCATGTTTTTGTATGGAGATTTGGTGGAGGGCCGCGAGATCCGTCTCGGCGCGCTCACTTTCATCGCCGACGACTCCACTTGGCTTCAGGAGGCTCCACTCGACATCGACGCGCTCCCCGTCCGCGGTGCGATGCACTTCCGCGCATGTGTTCGTGGCATCCTCCTACGGCAGCCGTCGACCCAGTATCGGTCGGCTCCCGTGTCATCTTCCCGCCCTGTCTCCCACCGGTGCAAGCGCTCCGGTCGGTCGAGACTTCAGAGGTGGGTGAGGCATGCTGTGGCTCGCCAATCGGCAGCCCCACAAGTCGTGCCAATCGAGCCCGACGAATCCCTCTATGGCCTGTTCGACTGGCTCCGCGGAGACCGCATCCGAGTGCGACAGCAGCGACCCAGCGCCTGAGGTTCTGGCGGTCGAGGGAACACACAGTCCTCCCGGTTTCCCTCGCGCCGATGGAGGCGCGGGCGGAGGCGACCCGTCGCATCCCCACGATCAGTATCTCCCCGAACCTCTCACGTCATTGCAGCGAGAGGAGCTTCGCCGCCGGAACATGGATGCACTCCACACTCCTATCATCGGATAAACCCCCGAGGCCCGAGCCTTGGAGGATGCGCGCTTGGCTAACTTGGCCGAGCGCACTCGACTGGAGAATCTCCAGCGAATACTCGATGAGCAAGCGCGTCAGCGAGCTCCCGAGTCCAGTCGATGTCAAATCTTCCCGCCTACGCAGGTATATCGAACCCCAATTCAGAATTTGGCAGCTGCAGCCCGTATAGCAGAATCGATTCAGCCCTCCCAGTCGGAGGCTGGCAGGGGCTTGTTGCAAATCAGAGCGTTGCTCCGGGCAGCGGGAAACCAGAATTCCGCTGCTTCTCAGTCGTGGAATAGGATCCACAGTCGATCCGTTGCAACGGATACAGTCCAGTCGGCTCACAGCCCAAGATCGCCCCCGAGGCGTGAGGGGCGTGGAGACCGGCATGATCAGTACAGAAGAAATGAGCAGTATGATCACCGATTCGATCGTGATGATCAGCGTCGAGTGCCAACCCCTCCCCCGAGGAGTGGGTCATATGCGCCTCGGCAGCGGGATGACAGACGCCCTCATAGTGTTGGGCGGAGGGTTCCAGTCGACCCCAGGGACCCAGGCTTTGATGCGAGATCCATCCTCGTTCAGGGTCTGGTTGACAGGAACAGAGCTTACCGAGAAGGCCACGACAGAGATGCGCCTACCAGCAGCAGGGTACATGTTTCAGGGCCAGAGTGTTTCAGTCGAGCCATCAGAGCCGCAGTGATTCCTCCCAACTTCAGGTTGGCGACTGGAGTCAGCAAGTTCACCGGTGAATCTAAGCCTGACACTTGGCTCGAAGATTACCAAGTGGCTGTCCAGATTGGCGGTGGTAATGATGAGGTAGCTATGAAGCATTTGCCTCTCATGTTGGAGGGCTCGGCCAGAGCGTGGCTGAACCAGTTAGCACCCAGCAGCATCTATACTTGGGAGGACCTCTCCCGAGTGTTTGTCACAACCTTTGAAGGAACATGCAAGCGACCTGCAGGCCTTACAGAATTGCGGTCTTGCGTGCAGAAACCGAATGAAACTCTGAGGGATTACATCCAGAGGTGGATCACATTGCATCACATAGTCGAGAATGTACCAGATCATCAAGCAGTTTGTGCCTTTAAAGAAGGCGTTAAGTACAGAGAATTGAATCTGAAGTTCGGTCGAACTGGAGAGATGTCTCTGAACCGGATGATGGAGATTGCCACCAAATACGCTAATGGTGAAGACGAAGATCGCCTCTGGAGTGGCAAGCACAAGGCAGTCGCCCAAGAAGCCGGAGGAAATTCCAGTCGGAAACAGAAGCGGAAGGCCGAGCCAGCTGCCCCTGGGGAGGCCCTGGCCGTAACCCAGGGAAAATTCAAGGGAAAACCCAAGGGGCCCTGGAACCCCAAGAAAGTTAAGGATCAAGATGGAAATGATGTTTTGGATCTGCCATGTCACATCCACACCAAGAAAGATGAAGAGGGTAATCTTATTTACCCAAAACATACCACTCGACAGTGCCAGCTCCTGATCCAGCAGTTTCAGGGCAAGCAGTCCAAAGACAAGGAAAAAGAGTCAGACAGAGTTGAGGACAAAGAAGATAGTGACGATGGATACCCCCAAGTCAATTCCACCCTGATGATTTTTGCTGATGTCGAAAGCAAAAGTCGGCTGAAAGTCATTAACCGTGAGGTGAATATGGTTGCTCCGGCAACACCCAGTTACCTGAAATGGTCTCAGACTGCCATCACATTCGACCAGTCTGATCACCCTACGCACATTGCTACCCCTGGGAGGCAAGCTTTGGTGGTCGACCCAGTTGTCGAAGGCACTCGACTGACCAAAGTCCTGATGGATGGTGGCAGTGGCCTGAACATATTGTATGCAGAAACATTGAAAGGGATGGGCATTCCGATGTCCAGGCTCAGTACCAGTAACATGAGCTTCCACGAAGTCATTCCTGGGAAGAAAGCCGAATCACTCGGCCAGATTGCTCTTGATGTGGTTTTCGGTGATTCAAAGAATTACCACAAGGAAAAGTTGACATTCGAGGTTGTGGACTTCCAAAGTGCTTATCATGCCATTTTGGGCAGGCCAGCTTACGCACGCTTCATGGCTCGACCATGTTATGTGTATCTCAAATTGAAGATGCCTGGTCCCAAAGGTGTGATCACTGTTACAGGCAATCGGAAGAAGGCAGAAGAGTGTTTTCAGAAAGGCTCAAAGATTGCTGACGCTCAGATGGCAGTGGTTCAGCTGCAAGAGTATCAGAAGACTGCAGATCCGAGCAAGTTGCTACGAGCTAAGAAGCCCGCTTCAGAATCAGCTTTTTAGTCGTCCGGTGAAACGAAGGCAGTTCACATTCACCCGACCGATCCAAATGCTGCTCCGACTCACATCTCAACGACGCTTGACTCCAAATAGGAAGAAGCGCTCATCCAGTTCCTCCGTGAGAACTGGGACATCTTCGCATGGAAGCCTTCTGACATGCCTGGAGTTCCCAGGGGGCTGGCTGAGCACCGTCTATGAGTCGACCCAAAATTTAAGCCTGTGAAAGAACATTTTCGACGGTTCGCCGTCCAGAAGAGGAAAGCTATTGGCGAGGAGGTGGCTCGGCTCTTAGCAGCGGAGTTCATCCGAGAGATTTACCACTCCGAGTGGCTCGCCAATGTTGTCATGGTCCTCAAGAAGGACAAGTCACTTCGCATGTGCATTGATTTTAAACATATCAATCGGGCCTGCTCGAAAGATCATTTTCCTCTCCCTTGCATCGACCCAAATAGTCGACTCGACCGCGGGGTGCGAGCGATTGTCTTTTCTAGACGCCTATTCCGGGTACCATCAAATACGTCTGTATGGACCCGACGAGATCAAAACAGCTTTCATCACTCCATTCAGATGCTTCTGTTATGTCACCATGCCATTCGGCCTCAAGAATGCCGGAGCCACATTCATGAGGATGATTCAGAAGTGTTTACTCACCCAAATCAGTCGGAATGCGGAGGCATACATGGATGATATTGTGGTTAAGTCACGGAAAGGTTCCGACCTGCGGACTGACCTTGCTGAAACCTTTGCAAACCTCAGGAGGTATGATATCAAGCTCAATCCATCAAAGTGCACATTCGGAGTTCCAGGCGGAAAGTTACTTGGTTTTCTCGTTTCCGAACGGGGGATCGACGCCAATCCTGAAAAAGTCGGTGCCATACTCCGGATGAAGCGTCCTGTGCGTGTGCACGATGTCCAGAAGCTTACAGGTTGCTTGGCTGCTCTAAGTCGATTCATTTCTCGTCTCGGTGGAAAGGCGTTGCCTCTTTACCGACTGATGAAGACGTCGGACAAGTTCGAGTGGACTCCAGAAGCTGATGCAGCATTTGCAGAGCTCAAAGCTCTACTCTCCACCCAGCCGGTGCTTGCTGCCCCAATCAGTAAAGAGCCTCTGCTGCTTTACATTGCGGCCACAGGACAAGTTGTCAGTACAGTACTTACGGTCGAGCGGGAAGAAGAAGGAAAGGCCTTCAGAGTTCAGCGCCCAGTATATTATGTGTCTGAAGTTTTGACCCCTTCAAAACAAAGATATCCTCATTACCAGAAGCTTGTATATGGGATTTATATGACCACGAAGAAGGTTGCTCATTACTTCTCTGACCACTCCATTACAGTCGTCAGCGATGCCCCACTGTCAGAGATTCTGCACAATAGAGATGCAACTGGTTGAGTGGCAAAGTGGGCGATTGAACTCCTTCCCCTGGATATCAAGTTTGAAGCAAAGAAGGCTATCAAATCCCAAGCAATCGCAGATTTTGTCGCCGAGTGGATTGAGCAGCAACTTCCGACTCAAATTCACTCGGAGCACTGGACCATGTTCTTCGATGGATCTAAGATGCTAAATGGTTCCGGTGCTGGGGTAGTATTAGTCTCCCCCCGAGGAGATAAGCTCAGATACGTTCTCCAAATTCACTTCGATTCCTCCAATAATGAAGCAGAATATGAAGCACTTTTGTATGGGTTGCGCATGGCCATTTCACTCGGCGTCCGTCGCCTCATGGTCTATGGCGACTCAAATTTGGTGGTCAATCAGGTGATGAAGGAGTGGGACGTCAGAAGTCCGGCAATGACTGGTTATTGCAATGCAGTGAGAAAGTTAGAAAAGAAATTCGAGGGGTTAGAGCTTCATCACATCCCCCGACTGAAAAATCAAGCGGCTGACGATTTGGCAAAGATAGGCTCCAAGAGAGAAGCCATTCCCAGCAACGTGTTCATGGAGCACATCCACTCACCGTCAGTCCAAGAAGATCCTTTTACAGAAGAAGCCCTGCAGCCGAAAAGTGCCACAAATCCGACTGAAGTTGAAGTTCCTGCTGCGGTCGACCTAATCATGGAAGTCTTGGCAATCACTCCTGACTGGACGATACCATACATCGCGTATATCTTGAGGAAAGAACTCCCAGAGGACGAGGAAGAGGCTTGACAGATCGTCCGCCGATCCAAGGCCTTCACAGTCATAAAGGGACAGTTGTATAGAGAAAACGCGACCGGAATCGGTCAGAAGTGCATAACACCAGAAGAAGGTCAGATAATCCTTGATGATATCCACTCGGGGACCTGTGGTCACCATGCGTCTTCTCGGACCATTGTGGCTAAAGCATACCGAGCGGGATTTTACTGGCCAAGAGCAAATGAAATGGCGAAGGAGATAGTCGACAAGTGTGGAGGGTGCCAGTTCTACTCCAACATGTCACACAAGTCTGCATCAGCCCTGAAGACCATTCCACTCGCCTGGCCCTTTGCTTTGGGGACTGGACATGGTTGGTCCACTGAGAACAGGCAGGAGCGGTTTCACACATGTGCTTGTGGTAGTCGACAAGTTTACCAAATGGATTGAAGCTAAACCTATCAAGAACCTTGATGCTTGCACTGCTATCAATTTCGTTAGGGGGTTAACATTCAGATATGGAGTCCCGCATAGCATCATCACTGACAATGGGTCAAACTTTGATTCGGACAAGTTCAGAGCTTTTTGCGCCTCTCAGGGCACACGAGTCGACTACGCATCGGTCGCCCATCCCCAGTCAAACGGACAAGCTGAAAGGGCAAATGGTCTGATTCTCAAAGGACTAAAGCCCCGGCTGATGCGTGATCTCAAGCACGCAGCGGGCGCATGGGTCGACGAGCTTCCGTCGGTTCTGTGGGGATTGAGGACCACCCCAAATCGGTCGACTGGAAGAACTCCGTTCTTTCTGGTTTACGAAGCCGAAGCAGTCCTGCCGAGCGATCTACTTCACAATGCGCCACGAGTCGAGCTTTACACCGAAGATGAAGCAGAACAAGCCCGGCAAGACGCAGTCGACCTCTTAGAAGAAGAGAGGGAAATGACCATGATTAGATCGACCATTTATCAACAAGACTTGCATCGATTCCACGCCAGGAATGTGAAGAGTCGAGCCTTCCAAGAAGGAGATTTGGTCCTCCAAGTGGATCAGCAGAAATCACACAAGCTTGCTCCTACTTGGGAAGGCCCCTTCATCGTCACCAGAGTCCTCCACAATGGAGCGTATCACCTCTACAATGTTGATCGCCAGATCGACGAGCCGCGAGCTTGGAATGCGGAACTGCTCCGCCCCTTTTACACTTGAGTTCTCTCTCGGATAAGATGTAATAAGAAAAACTTCTGCAGTTCATTTTTATCAAAGACAAGAGTGTTCCAATAATTGCTATCTCTTTTGTTTGCGTACGAAATCCCCCAGTGGGTGACTTAGCTGCGAATCCGTTTTGCCTAAGTTTGTAAAAAAATCCTACCGAGTGGAGAGCAAACCTCCCACTCGGGGGCTTAGCTGCAGCCCAGTGCTCGCCTAAGTGTTCAAAAATCCTACCGAGTGGAGAGCAAACCTCCCACTCGGGGGCTTAGCTGCAGCCCAGTGCTCGCCTAAGTGTTTAAAAAATCCTACTAAGTGGAGAGCAAACCTCCCACTCGGGGGCTTAGCTGCAGCCCAGTGCTTGCCTAAGTGTTTAAAAATCCTACCGAGTGGAGAGCAAACCTCCCACTCGGGGGCTTAGCTGCAGCCCAGTGCTCGCCTAAGTGTTTAAAAATCCTACCGAGTGGAGAGAAAACCTCCCACTCGGGGGCTTAGCTGCAGCCCAGTGCTCGCCTAAGTGTTTAAAAATCCTACCGAGTGGAGAGCAAACCTCCCACTCGGGGGCTTAGCTGCGGCCCAGTGCTCGCCTAAGTTCGTAAAAATCCTACCGAGTGGAGAGCAAACCTCCCACTCGGGGGCTTAGCTGCGGCCCAATGCTCGCCTAAGTTCGAAAAAATCCTACCGAGTGGAGAGAAAACCCCCCACTCGGAGGCTTAGCTGCGGCCCAGCGCTCGCCTAAGTTCGGAACACAACCCAATCCGCAAGGACGACGAGGCGCAAATCGGCTGCTACCTTCTCCTTCGGAGTTACACCACAAATACAAGGTTATTCCGAGTGAAGATCAAGTTCCGCTCGATGGATCAATCCATGAAGATATTCAACGAGAAATCAAGTTCAGATAAGGCCTAAAGGTCCCAGACCTCAGATCAAAGTACTCAAGCCCTCGGCTCGACAGAGTTTAACGGTTACAAAATCCACTCGGCATTCCGAGGCAAATTTAAAGTGAAGCATAAAAGTTTTTCATTCCTCAGGCGGAGGACTAGAAGGGGCGACGAACTCGTCTAAGTCGATCCCGTCTGCAATACGAGTGGCAGCAGCAATGAAAGTCTCCATGAAGTCTTGAAAGTTGTGCTTCCTGGTATTGGCAACTTGGATGGCGGCCAGCTTTTCTTCCCGCGCCTCCTTGCAATGGACGCGGACCAGAGACAGAGCGACATCAGCACCACATCTAGCAGAAATTCTTCCATTCCGCTACTCGACCCGGGACTTCATCCAGTCGAACCATCAGGGACTCGAGGTCGTTCTGAAGCGTCGTTCCAGGCCAGAGTGATGTGTCGATCCGCGACATCGCAGCCTTCAGCCGAGCAAGATAGTCAACAACGCTGGTAACACAAGACTCCAGTCGGAGCACGTTCATAGCAGATTCGTCCTTCACGAGAGAATTGGCGGGATCCAAGCCTGGCTCCACTCGGCTGGTCTCCTCTTCGAAGCTTTGGCAGAATTCTGCAAACACGATTCAAGAATAAGACAGTGGCCTTACGCGGGCTTGGTAACTGCAAGACAGCCAGATCGAAGTAATTACCTTCGAGCATGACAAACAGCTTCTTGGCAAGTCCACCGAGATAAACCTCCAGATCGTTTACCTTCCCCGCCAGCTCACCCGCCTGGTCGTGCAGAACCATCTTGTCGTTCTTCAGTCGGCTGACCTCTTGATTAGCTGTCTCAAGAGCAGTCTTCAGTCTGGAATTCTCCTGTTCAAGAGTTCCGACCGAAGCCAGTTTCTCTTCTGCAAGCTTCGTTTTGCTCAAAGCCTCCTTCTGTGCTTCGGCAAGATCTTGATCCTTCTTCTTCAGAGCTTCCTCCAGTTTATCTACAGAACGTCGAGTGAACTCAACATCAAGAACGGGCAAGAAAGGAAAGTCACTCGTCAAGAATGAGAAACCTCACTAGCCATACCTTTTGCTTCGTCTCGCACCTTCTGCAGGTTCTGTTGAGCGAGCTTCAAGTCAAGGTTGAGCTGGATCTGTTTGTTCTCCAACTCAGTGTAGAGAGCCACAAGTTCACAGGATTTCTGCAAAAATCAGTCGACAGAGGTCCAAGATAAGTTGCTTCCAAGTAACCAAGAGACAATGATGGCGTTTCTAAGACTACAACTGAATCAAAAACATTCAACAGTAGTCTCGGGGACTACACCCAGTGGGTGCACTCAGCGTGCCCCCACTGGTTTTAAAAAAAATCGACTGCCCGCAGTCGACCGTATACAGTTTCATTCGACATGGCCTGGCCAGACCGAGTGAAGAAGAACTACAGCAACACAATATAAAGACTACAGTCGACTGCCAGCAGTCCACCGTAGTCTCGGGGACTACACCCAGTGGGTGCACTAAGCGTGCCCCCACTCGTCCAAGACTTAACAGACACACCCAGTGGGTGCACAGATTTAAAGATCTTCAGAAAAGAGATTCTTCAGACAACATACCCTAACAGAACAAGCAGTGAATCGACTGACCTGGACGTTACTCTGAAGAGCTGAACTCGCGTCGTAAGCTACTTGGCTAGCTTCTCGAACCACCTTGACCTGCTCCATCATGATCCCTGCCTAGTGTATAGCTTCCTTAGATGCACCCACTTGGTCCTCAGGGACGTGGTGTGTGGCGAAGAGTGAAGGCGGATTGGCGGTCGACGACGAAGGCCGCACACTTGTCAGAGGATTGGCGAAAGTCACAGAAGCCCGAGTGGTATCACCACCGTCTCGAGCTACGGCCTCAGGCGCCTGAGTGGATTGTGGGGTCTCGCCAGCCGACGCTTTCCGGTTCCGCCTCACTCTCAGCGGCGCTTCGTCTTCATCGTCAGGAAGGTTAATAACATGAGGAGGAGCTACGAGAAAAATTCAATCGACCAGAGTTATAAGAAATCGTCAGTCGACTCAAGGCAGAACAACAGTAATCATACCAGGGTTGGAAGTAACAGCATCTTCCATCTCTTGATCATCGTCCTTGGCGGAGATCTCAGAAGTAGTAGCACTGCAAGATTTTGAAAGACAGTCAGTCGGCTTAGTGGATCGACCGAGGATCCATCCACGGTCGACAAAGGAGAACAAGTTCTATCATTACCCAGAAATGGTGGGGACAGTCATCCTCATCTTGGGCAAAGCCTTGGGTGGCTTGGACGGCGCCGCGCGGGGGTGCTTGGGAGCTTTTTCAGTCGGCGCAGGAGAAGAGGTCCGAGGGCGCTTCGACGACTGCCCAACGGGAACAGTCGCCTTACCACGTTCCCGCGCAGGGTCGTGTGTAAGCTTGGATCGCCTTTCCGAGCAAGGAGGTTCCGTTTCCTCCTCCTCCTCCTCTTCGCTGGAGTCGACGTCGTCGTCTCCCTCTCCTTCGCCGTCAGATTCCCACTCCCCTGTTCGTCTCCGCTTTCTCCTCCGCTCGCCTCCCCTTCTTCGGCCTGCTCCTGTGCTCCATTGGGTGATGAGTACATCTCTGTAGTTGCCTGGAGAACAGCAGACGAGTCGAAAGTCAGTCGACCGATTCAAAGAGAGCAAATGAAAAAAGCAAGATCTCAGTCGGGAACACAAGGACAGACCTGGTCCACGTCGTATGTATTGTCAAGCGGGGGAACCCTCCTGGCTCCTCGGGGGTTGTCTTTGTTCCCTGTGATGCTCGACAGCCACCCTTCCAGCATCTCGTCAGTGACCTCCTCTGGGTGAATCCGAGTGGTGTCGTCGAGACCCGAGTACAGCCACATAGGGTGGTCACGAGCCTGAAGCGGTTGGATGCGCCTCCGAAGGAAGACCTCCAGCAAGTCCATGCCCGTCACGCCCTCTCGGACAAGTTGAACCACTCGACCAACCAGCACCTTGGCTTGCGCCTTTTCCTCCGGCAGCACTTTCAGAGAAGCGGGTTTTTTAGCTCGGTCCAGAGAGAAAGGGGGAAGACCAGTCGACTGCCCTGGGGTCACCTGGTGTTGGCAATAAAACCAGGTCGACTGCCAACCACGGACCGACTCGGGAAAAGTGATGGACGGAAAAGAACTTTTTCCCCTCATCTGGATCGCCAGGCCCCTGCATAGCTGGATCACTTGCGTCCGTTCGTCACTCGACTTGGCTTTCTTTACCGATTGGGAACGGCAAGTGAAGATGTGTTTAAAGAGTCCCCAATGAGGGCGGCAACCCAAGAAACTTTCGCACAAGGAAAACCACAAGATACACGATGGAATTGGGAGTGAAATGGTGGAGCTGCGCTCCGAAGAAGTTCAAAAAGCTCCGAAAAAAAGGATGAGGAGGCAGAGAAAATCCGCGATCGATATGGGTGGCGAGGAGGACGCACTCACCGTCACGAGGTTGGGGTTCAACTTCTCTCCCCGGGAGACGCGCAGCTTCATGGGGAATGACTCCTCCCTCGACCATGTCGTCAAGATCTTCCTGCCGAATCACTGACGGCATCCAGTCGCCCTGGATCCAATCCCTGGGCAGAGCAGTCCTCGAGGAAGATCCGCCCCAAGCGGACCTCTTCCCCTTCCCATGCACCGCCGCCTTCTTCACGCGCTCCAAAGCCGACGTCTTGTCCTTCACCATCGTCGCCGGCGAGGCTCGAGCGGACCTACGGCGATAGGGTGAGAGCGGAGGTAGCGGAAGACCTTGCGGGGGGAGGAGGAAAAGTGAGAGCACACTGTTGGGAAGCCCCGAGCCGGCAACTTATAAGGAGCCGCTCCCGAGTGGCTGACCGGTAGGCCCAGGCGATCCCATCAAATCCCGCAACAGGCGCGCGCGCGGTACGTGGCGAAAAAGGTGGCGCGGGGATCGAGGAGTTTCCATCCTATCCCATCTGATTATTGCGGCCGCCCCCGTCCTGCTTGCTTCCCGAAACTCAAATCCCGCGGAATCCGCGGGCTGCGGAACAACCCATCAAACAGAAGATCCCGCTCGTGCCGGCACTCGGTTTTTCACAAGTAAGGAAATTCACTCGACGAGAGACCAAGAATGGATCAAGGTGACCGAAAGAAGTCGACAACGTCATCCGTGACGATTGATCCAGTACGAGACATTCATATAACGCTAAGGACCGGACGGAAGGACCCCCAACTCCTTCCCCACTCGAACCTCGATCCATTCGGGGGCTAATGATGAAGCTATGTACCTAGGGTAGGGGCAAGGACCTGTCCTAAGAGCCCTACCCAAGGACATCCCTAGAAGAAGTCACATTTCAATCGACTTGAAGGCATCCCACTCGACGGAGTCAAACCACTCGACCAGGAGACTATCACTCGACCACGAAGCCAACCACTCGACTGACGGGAGATCTAAAGTCACTCCGCAAGCAAACGGTCGGCCATTAAATAGTCTTTATGGTCATCATAGCACTTTATTAGGGACGTTACCAGTAACGCCCAGTCTTAAATGTATTTTAACCCTGCATTACTGAGGGCCGGAGGAGTATGGCGAACTCTATATAAGCCACCCCCTCCTCAGTAACAAGGGTTCGCACCCCTGGAATTCATACACACATAATCCAATCGACCGCCTACGGGCACCGAGACGTAGGGCTGTTACTTCCTCCGCGAAGGGCCTGAACTCGTACATCTTGGTGTGTTTACAACTTCTCCATAGCTGAGATCTAGCCTCTCCATACATACCCCCCTACATCACTGTCAGAGTTAGAACCACGACAGGGGTGCCACCCCTCCCCCTAGTCCAATTCGGACTAGGCCCATGGGGGGGTGTGGCCAGCCCTTGCCTGCTCACTCTCTCTCCCTTAAGGCCCATAAGGCCCATAACTTCCCCGGTGGTTCTGATAACCCTTCCGGCACTCCGATAAATACCCGATACACCTCGGAACCATTTCAGTGTCCGAATATAGTCATCCAATATATCAATCTTTATGTTTCGACCATTTCGAGACTCCTCGTCATGTCCGTGATCTCATCCGGGACTCCGAACTACCTTCGGTACATCAAAACACATAAACTCATTAATACCAATTGTCATTGAACGTTAAGCGTGCGGATCCTACGCGTTCGAGAACTATGTAGACATGATCGAGACTCATCTCCGGTTAATAACCAATAGCGGAACCTGAATACTCATATTGGTTCCTACATATTCTACGAAGATCTTTATCGGTCGAACCGCATAACAACATACGTTGTTCCCTTTGTCATCAGTATGTTACTTGCCCGAGATTCGATCGTCGGTATCATCATACCTAGTTCAATCTCGTTACCGACAAGTCTCTTTACTCGTTCCGTAATGCAACATCCCGCAACTAACTCATTAGTCACATTGCTTGCAAGGCTTATGGTGATGTGCATTGCCGAGAGGGCCCAGAGATACCTCTCTGACAATCAGAGTGACAAATCCTAATCTTGATCTATGCCAACTCAACAAACACCGTCGGAGACACCTCTAGAGCATCTTTTATAATCACCCAGTTACGTTGTGACGTTTGATAGCACACTAAGTGTTCCTCCGGTATTTGGGAGTTGCATAATCTTATAGTTATAGGAACATGTATAAGTTATGGAACATGTATAAGTTATGGAGAAAGCAATAGCAATAAACTAAACGATCATAGTGTTAAGCTAATGGATGGGTCATGCCAATCAAATCATTTTCTAATGATGTGATCTCGTTTATCAAATGACAACTCATGTCTATGGTTAGGAAACTTAACCATCTTTGATTAACGAGCTAGTGAAGTAGAGGCATACTAGTGACACTCTGTTTGTCTATGTTTTCACACATGTACTAAGTTCCTGATTAATATAATTCTAGCATGTAGGAAACTTAACCATCTTTGATTAACGAGCTAGTCAAGTA
>NC_041382.1:40327884-40330240 GCF_002162155.2 Triticum dicoccoides
GTTAAATATGTGGTCACATTTTATCTTGATTATTCACAATGAAAACCGTATATGATGTAAGCATGAGTGGTATATTCTAATATACCTTTTTTGCGGGTGTATGTTCTAATATACCACTCATGAAAAGTGTTGGCTCCATCAACATATGAACTATCTATTGAAAAGCAATTTGATTGTTTGTATCCTCAATGTCTGGACTAGTTCTTGATACCATGTGGTTGCAGAAACTGAAACCGGGTGTACTTGATATTGTTATGATATTATCTTTGTCTGAAAAAATTACATTGTTGCAACTTCTTTTCATAGTTGAATTGAACAAAACCCAACTTTGTACATCATTATACAATCTTTGGCATATCACTGAATCACTCAGAAGGTGCAGAAATACAGAGGTGCTCTGTTTGCATGAACACAAAAGGAAAGCATTCCTGCATGCAGAAATACAGAGGTCGTCTAACCGAGGTCCATTTACAATCTACGGCGACGATGATGGACGGCGAGTTCCATGGAGCTTCCACTACGTACTCCAAGTTTACAACTTCAGATCTGCTGAAATGTGGTGAGCTCTGCTAGGAAAGCGTCGGCGTGCTCCGGCCTGACACAGAGCGACATGACGCTGACCCCGTCCTTGCCGCCGTCCTTGCCCGGCGGGCACAACACGCAGCCCGGCACCACCGTCTCCGCCCCGTGCCACGTCACCCTCGCCGGCCTCCCGCCGCCGAAGTCCGTCGCCTCGAACCCCAGGTTCCTCCAGCACGACAGCACCAGCGTGCTGTACGGTAGCGCCATCGCCCCCTGCTCCGCTGCTGTGCCGCCGCTGGGGGCGAGCAGATCCGGGATCCCCTCCTTGGCGCGCCGGATCATCCTCGCCACGTCCGCCACGGCGCCGTTCGCCACCTCGCCGCGTGTCGAGGTCACCGACTGCATCACCACGCAGTTGCCGTAGTACCCGGGCCTGGCGCCCACGAGCCGGCGCACGTTGGCCGCGAACGACAGCGCCACGGGGGCCTCGTCCGACACGGAGACGACGGCCGCGCGGGTCCGGCACTGCCACAGCACCGCCGCGACGGCCTCGAACACCGTGCAGGGCTGCTTCCCCTTCCCGTCGTCGAGGCCCGCGGCGTCGAACTCGGCTCTGACGCGGCCGATCAGGCCGGCGGGGACGGTGACGTCGAGGAGCACGAAGTCCCTGTTGAACGTGCAGCTGAGTGTCTGCTTCTGCGCCGCGACCATCGACTGCGGGAGGCGCGGGAGCGAGCCGTCGTCGGCCCGGAGCGGCCGCACGGACGGCGCCGGCGACGCCCCGCGCGCGAGCTCGCCGACGGCCCCCAGGAACTGCGCAATGCCCTCTCCGTCGGTCAGCACGTGGTTCCACGTCGCGGCCACGGCGAACCCGCCACAGGCGAACTCGGTGACCTGCACCAGGAGCAGCGGGTCGCCGTGGCGGCAGAGCCCGGCCGGGTACCACGGGGCGAGGCCGCCGAGCATCGGCTCCGCGACGTCCGCCAGCGCGCAGCGCGCCGACGCGGCGATAAAGGGCACGCCGGCCGCGCCCTCGATGCGCAGGAGCTCGCCATCGTCGGCGGCGAGGCGGCCGGCAACGGGACGGTAGTGGGCCAGCGCCTCGGAGAGCGCCGTCCTGATGGTCTCCGCCGGCTGGGGGATCGGCCGGTCGAAGAGGAGCAGGACCGTGACCCTGAAAGGCACGACGGACCTGTCCAAGGAGGAGGTGAGATGGACGACGGCGTCGTCCCCGCCGGGTGGGCCGACGACAAGCACCGGCGACGACTTGGTCACCACGGCGGCGCTCATCGTTGGATAGCGTAGAGTAGAGATGGGCCGATGGAACTGAACTGCCATTGCCGGCCGGCGACGGGGCTGTATATAACCTGGTCCTTCCTTATTGCATGTGGCGCCAAAGTGCAGCGCTAGCTTGTGAGAAAGAGAATCCTAGTGCAATGTCAACTTGTAAAGATTCGCCTGCCTCTACACGTCTACAACAGCTACTGCATGCTTACTAAACTTGTCAACTTGGGCGCACCTAACGAGGCTAACATGTTCCTGGTGGAACTGGTCCAAATTCCTCCATGTATACGATCAATTTTTAGTTCACGGGCTTCTTTGGATTGCTGGAATTTGAAAATGTATAAGTTAGGAAAATGTAGAATTCAGCTTCCACGTATGATGACTGGAGACAAATTCAGCGTCATTCATTTCTTTTTCACGAATACAACAGGGTGCATATCTTTTCATTGATAGGTAGGGAGAGTACAAGTATAGGAGAGGGGGGGTGGGGGGTGTCTCACTAGGAGATGAGCCCCTTGACCGCTTGCCGTCGGCTGCCTCCTCAAACGAC
>NC_041382.1:40330560-40357347 GCF_002162155.2 Triticum dicoccoides
ATTAATCCACGAGTAAATCACTAGCACGGCATTGACACAAATAAACACATACTGATATTCAGTCAAGCTAGCACATACTACGCTAATTGCAGAAAGACGTACGTATAACGCTAGCATGGCTAAAACAGAAAACAGTAGGAGCGGGATAAACGAGTTATACCCTCCAGTAGGCCATGTAGAGGCCGCGGCTTTGGTGGCGGCATCGGCGTCCTCGGCGGCCTTCTTGTCGGCTTCAGCTTTCTCGGCGGCGGCACGTTCGGCGTCGGTGGACATGGTGATGATGAAGGCGACGCGGACGTAGAGGAAGTAGACGATCGGAAGCGAGCAGTCGCATAATCGCTGCCCAAAAACCTATTCGCCCCTCACCCCGTACAGGAACCAGAAGGGCGTGGTTTCGGAGACCTGCTCTCCCGTCGACCGTGTACGCGGCGGACGGGATGGAGTCACCGGCGGCAGCAGCAGCAAGGGGACGACGGTGGGCGTGCGCGTGGAGCAAATGTGATCTGTTCGTGGCGGCTGGGGTTAGGAGACACCACACACTTATATAGACGCAGCCGCGTGGAGAGACGTGGGCTCGACCCACGTCCGAGTCCGTGACAGCCCATGATCTGACGTCTCAGATCGTGGCCCAGCTGTCAGAGAACTCTCCGTTAGTGTTCGGCAAAAATAAGCGCGTAGGTGTGAGCTCGGCTCGGCTCAATCCCGTGGCGCGTCGTGACGAGGCGCGGCGAGGCGGGCGGCGGAGGAGGAGTGCGCGAGGGCCTCTTCTCTTCTCAAGCTCCAATAGCATGTAGAAGAGAAACCCTTATAAATCACTCCAACTCTCCTTCCACTAGCGGGGTGGGACTAAACTTCCCACTACACCTAGTGCCATATAACCCACATGGGCCCTTAGAGATTTTTCAGAGATTGCTATATGGGCCTGGAGCTCATCTCAAATTTCAGCAATCCCCCACCAGATCTCGAGGGCCCATTGTGTCCTCCGTTCCAATTGCTGTTTCGATATACCAGTGTGTCAGTGAAGACCTGTTAAGGTTGAACTTCACCTAGAGTAGGTAGCTACACTCCTTCACAACTGAACAACGGACTATGCCTTGAATTGTCAGTTTGGCGTAAAGAAGTTTCACTACATGTCGAAGGCTGACCCCTCGCGTGGAGCATATAAGTCACACTCCTGGCCTATTCATGAGCTTACTAGAGATCACCCCAATCTCATAGACTGTGACCAGCAGTCGGGCTCACATAGGTGTGTTCCTCCAAAGATCGCTCTGTAGGACATCATCTTGCTTACATAAGCTTTGGAACACATTAAGACAATAGTCATCCTACCATACAGTATCGAGAGTATTGCATCTCTAACGGAGTGGGTTAGTATAGTTACTCTCCTCAGTTCACCACTGGCTTGTTTTCCCAAATCCTAATTCACGGGATCTCCGATCACATAGGTTGGGTTACTACCATGGCAATTCATGTGGGTCTCATACCCATCTCCCTCGATGCATTATCTATCACAACACGTGATAGCCCTTTCGTAAAGGGATCTGCCAGATTCTTAGCCGTATGGACATAGTCCAACGCTATCATTCCGGAGTTTCTTAATTTTCTAACAGCTTTCAATCTCATTCTTATGTGTTTGGTGGACTTCATGTTGTCCTTTGAACTCTTCACTTTGGTGATGACAGTCTGATTGTCACAGTTCATAAGGATAGCCGGAACCGGTTTATCAACCAATGGCAAGTCCATCAAAAGATCTCGAAGCCATCTCGCTTCAACACCAGATGTGTCTAATGTTGTTAATTCTGCTTCCATTGTCGATCTCATTAAGATCGTTTGCTTGCAAGACTTCCAGGAAACAGCGCCACCTCCAAGAGTAAACATATACCCAGTTGTGGCCTTCATCTCATCAGCATCAGAGATCCAATTCGCATCACTATACCCTTCAAGTACCGACGGGTATCCGGTATAGTGCAGTCCATAGTTCATAGTACCTTTCAGATAGCGCATAACTCTCTCAACAGCATGCCAATGTACATCACCCAGTTTGGAAACAAACCGGCTCAGTTTGCTCACAGCAAACGCGATGTCAGGCCTCGTTGCGCTTGCTAGGTACATCAGTGAACCAATGGTTTGAGAGTATCTCAATTGATCTTTAGCCATGCCTTTGGACTTCCGAATCAACACGCTAGGATCATATGGTGTTTGAGATGGCGTGCAGTCCGAATATCCAAAACGACTCAACACCTTCTCAACATAGTGGGATTGCAGAAGTGTAATTCCACCCTCATTATCTCTCAATAGCTTGATGTTCAAGATAAAATCAGCCACACCAAGGTCTTTCATCTCAAAGTTCTGAGATAGAAACGATTTGACCTCCTCAATGACTTTGAGGTTTGTTCCGAATATCAGTATGTCATCAACATACAAGCACAATATAACTCCTTCGCCCCCACCATGGCGATAGTATACACATTTGTCAGCCTCATTAACAACAAAACCAACAGATGTCAGAGTTGTATTAAACTTATCATGCCATTGCTTAGGTGCTTGTTTCAGGCCATATAAAGATTTTATCAACCTACACACCTTTCTTTCCTGACCATCTATCACAAAGCCATCAGGCTGTTGCATGTAGATTTCCTCCTTTAGCTCTCCATTTAGAAAAGCCGTCTTAACATCCACTTACACCCCAGTGGTTTGCAACCATAGGGACGATCAGTGATCTCCCATGTCTCGTTAGCCATGATGGAATCCATCTCGCTACGGACCGCATCCTTCCAGTAGTCAGCTTCTGGAGAGGCATACGCTTCTGAAATAGAAGTGGGAGTATCATCCACGAGGTACACAAAGAAATCATCACCAAAGGTCTTTGCAGTCCTTTGTCTCTTGCCCCTACCAAGGGTTTCCTCGTCATCCTTCTCAGGATTTTCATAATGTGTTTGTTCATAATATTCCATAGGAATGGCAGGTTCAGGAGTCTCCTCAGATTCCTGTTTAGAAGTGCTTTGCATATCTCTCATAGGAAAAATATTCTCGAAGAATGTAGCATCCTTAGACTCCATAATTGTACCGACCTTCTGGTCAGGTACCTCAGATTTCACTACTAGAAATCTATAGCCAACACTGTTCTTAGCGTAACCAAATTAATGCAGTCCACAGTCTTTGATCCAAGCTTACACTCTTTGGGGATCGGCACATTGACTTTCGCCAAACAGCCCCAAGTACGCAAGTACGAGAATGTTGTCCTTCTATTTTCCCATTTCTCATAGGGAGTGATCTCATTATCCTTTGTCGGAACTTTATTCAGGACATGACATGCCGTTAATATAGCCTCCCCCCACCATGCCTTGGATAAACCCGATGTATCTAACATGGCGTTAACCAAATCAGTTAGAGTATGGTTTTTTCCGCTCGGCAACCCCGTTTGACTGGGGTGAATAGGGAGGCGTCCTCTCATGAATAATGCCATGTTCCGCACAGAAAGAATCAAACTCACTCGAGAAGTACTCTCCACCACGATCTGACCGGACTCATTTAATTTTCTTTTCGAGTTGTTTCTCAACTTCTGCCTTATAGATTTTAAAGTAGTGTAGAGCTTCATCTTTAGTGTTTAACAGATACACATAGCAATATCTAGTGGAGTCATCTATCAATGTCATGAAGTATTTCTTTCCACCTTTAGTCAACACACCATTCATCTCACAAAGATCAGAATGTATGAGTTCTAATGGTGCCAAGTGTCTCTCCTCCGCGACCTTGTGAGGCTTGCGAGGTTGCTTAGCTTGCACACATGAAATGCACTTAGAACCTTTGGCTAAGGTGAAACTCGGGGTCAAATCCAACTTGGCTAGCCACGTCATAACACCGAAACTAATGTGACAAAGACGTGAATGCCAAACTTCAGATTCATTAACATTCAAATGAATATGGTTCACGACTTTATTACAAAAATCTGCGAGGGAAAGGCGGAACATCCCTCTGCTCTCATAACCTTTTCCAACAAAGAGTCCATATTTCGTAACAACTAATTTATTAGACTCGAAAACCAACTTAAACCCTTCTCTACATAGAAGGGAGCCACTAACGAGGTTCTTCTTGATGGCGGGGACATGCTGCACGATCCTTCCTGAAGTAAACTTCAGATCGATCGTGCCAACACCATGAACAGAAGCACTCGCGCCATTCCCCATCAATACAGACCCGTGACCTGTGACCTGGTAAGAAGTGAACAATGAAATGTCAGCACACACATGAACACCTACACCTGTGTCCACCCACCAATCATTGGGTTGAAACACTGAAAAAATAGTAAATAAATTACCGTACCCAGATGCACCATTCTCATTGTTGCCCACAATCATGTTGAAAGACTTGGAGTCCTGTCCTGACTTCTTGTACTTGTTTGGGCACTTATTGGCCCAATGTTCAACCGAACCACAAGTAAAGCAGCCCTCATCCTTCTTGTTCTTCTTGAAGGTCTTCTTACCCTTCTTCTTAAAGTCGGTATTCTGTTGGACACCGTTCTTTCCCTTGGGCTTGTGGGAGTTATGGTTCCTCTGGTTCACCATGTTGGCGACAGAAATCCCTTCGGTCCCTTTTCCATGCGAGTCTTTTGCCCTTGAATTATGCTCAACACTCAGATGGCCAATGACATCCTCCACAGAGAATTCACGCCTTTGATGTTTGAGAGTGGTGGCAAAGTTCCTCCAGGAATTAGGGAGCTTAGCGATTATGCAGCCCGCGACAAACTTGACCGGTAACTCGCACTTAAGAAGTTCAAGCTCCTTAACAATGCATATTATCTCATGAGCCTGCTCCAATACAGGACGGTTTTCAACCATCTTGTAATCATGGAACTGCTCTATAATATACATCTCGCTCCCTGCATCGGCGGCCTCGAATTTAGATTCGAGCGCCTCCCACAAGTCCTTGGCGACATGCACATGTAAATATGCATCGACCAGTTTATCTCCGATCACGCTACACTAGTAGAAAACATGGCTTTGGTCCAGGCCGGCTCAGCCCATTAGTCCCGGTTCAGTCCAAAACCGGGACCAATGTGGGCATTGGTCCCGGTCGTGAGCCCAGGGGGCCGGCCGGGCCATGTGGGCTATTGGTCCCGGCTCATCTGGACCTTTTGGTCCCGGTTGGTGGGATGAACCGGGACCAATGGGCCTCGCTCCTGGCCCACCACCATTGGTCCCGGTTGGTGGCTTGAACCGGGACCAAAGGCTCCCCTTTAGTCCCAGCTCATGCCACCAACCGGGACCAATGAGGTGCCTATATATACCCCTCGCTCGCGAGCAGAGCACCCTAGTGCTCTGTTTTTCTCTGGCCGAGGGGGAGAGGGCTTGGTGGTGCTCTAGCTCACCTCCTATGCACACAAGGTGTTCGATGGAATGCCCGAGCCACACTACTTAAGCTTTCTCCTCTCCAAGCTCGACCTCCAAGCTCCATTTTCCATAATATTTGTCTAGGTTTAGCAGTCCGTCACGCCCCATCCCCGTCTTCACCGTCGTCGATCACCCGCGCCGAGCTCATCGTCGGCACCACCATGGTGAGCCTCTTGTTTTATCTTCTTTCTGAAAGGAAAAATATTCTTACTTGCATGTTTACATAGATACTTGTATTATTTTCTTACTTTTATTATTGCATCTTATATAGTGCGATGGTTTTGGTATCCGCCCCAGTCGGCCCTCGTCCTGTCTATGATTCGGATGTGGTATATATATTATCTTTATAACTATTGGTTCATTTATTGTTTATGAAAATTATGCCGACCAACGTGACATAGATATTATTTATGTAGGATGTATGTGAATCGGAAATGCCAACCGACCCTATTGTCGAGAGGTTAAATTTAGTTGAAGAAGAAAACAATTTGTTGAAGGAAAAAATAAAAAAAATGAGGAGGAGAAGATGATATTGGAGTTGCATGTTGCGGATGTCGTCGATGATCACAAGATCAAGATGGATGCAATGCGCTTGAGGATTAGAAATATTAGAAAATATGCCATTGATATCGAGGCTTGGTATCATTATGCTGTTGGATCAATTGTTACCTTGGTTGCGATTATGATCGCATTTGTTTTCGCATTGAAATGTTTTACATAGTTTCAATGTATGGTTTAATTAATTAGATGCTCTGGAGAGCTATATGTTGTTAGATGAGAACTATGTATGCACTTTGGTTTTAATGTGATGATGAACTTCTATTAATTTGGACACTTAATTATATATAATGCACGCAGATGAACCGGCAATGGATGTACGGTGACAGACACACCCGCGAGTACATTAAGGGCGTGCATGAGTTTCTCGAAGCGGCTGAGGCAAACAAGCAGAATGGTTTTATGTGTTGTCCATGCACTGAATGTGGGAATACGAGGTCTTACTCTAACCGGAAAATCCTTCACTCCCACCTGCTTTACAAGGGTTTCATGCCACACTATAATGTTTGGACGAGGCACGGAGAAATAGGGGTTATGATGGAAGACGGCGAAGAAGAAGAGTACGATGACAACTATGTGCCCCCTGAATATGGTGATGCTGCAACGGGGGGAGCTGGTGAAGATCAAGAGGAACCAGACGATGTGCCCAATGATGCTGCAACGGGTGAAGCTGCTGAAGATCAAGAGGAACCAGACGATGTGCCTGATGATTGTGATCTCCGTCGGGTCATTGTCGTTGCAAGGACGCAATGCGAAAGTAAAAAGGAGAAGCTGAAGTTCGATCGCATGTTAGAGGATCACAAAAAAGGGTTGTACCCCAATTGCGAAGATGGCAACACAAAGCTCGGTACCGTACTGGAATTGCTGCAGTGGAAGGCAGAGAATGATGTGGCTGACAAAGGATTTGATAAGCTACTGCAAATATTGAAGAAGAAGCTTCCAAAGGATAACGAATTGCCCGACAGTACATACGCAGCAAAGAAGGTCGTATGCCCTCTAGGATTAGAGGTGGAGAAGATACATGCATGCCCTAATGACTGCATCCTCTACCGCGGTGCATACAAGGATCTAAACGCATGCCCGGTATGCGGTGCATTGCGGTATAAGATCAGACGAGATGACCCTGGTGATGTTGACGGCGAGCCCCCCAGGAAGAGGGTTCCTGCGAAGGTGATGTGGTATGCTCCTATAATACCACGGTTGAAACGTCTGTTCAGAAACGAAGAGCATGCCAAGTTGATGCGATGGCACACTAAGAACCGAAAGAAAGATGGGAAGTTGAGAGCACCCGCTGACGGGTCATAGTGGAGAAAAATCGAGAGAAAGTACTGGGATGAGTTTGCAAAGGACCCAAGGAATGTATGGTTTGCTTTAAGCGCGGATGGCATTAATCCTTTCGGGGAGCAGAGCAGCAATCACAGCACCTGGCCCGTGACTCTATGTATGTATAACCTTCCTCCTTGGATGTGCATGAAGCAGAAGTTCATTATGATGCCAGTTCTCATCCAAGGCCCTAAGCAACCCGGCAACGAAATTGATGTGTACCTAAGGCCATTAGTTGAAGAACTTTTACAGCTGTGGAATGGAAATGTTGTACGTACGTGGGATGAGCACAAACATGAGGAATTTAACCTTAAGGCGTTGCTGTTCGTGACCATCAACGATTGGCCCGCTCTTGGTAACCTTTCAGGACAGACAAACAAAGGATACCACGCATGCACACACTGTTTAGATGACACTCAAAGTATATACCTGGACAAATGCAGGAAGAATGTGTACCTGGGCCATCGTCGATTTCTTCCGACCAACCATCAATGTCGAAAGAAAGGCAAGCATTTCAAAGGCGAGGCAGATCACTGGAAGAAGCCCGCCATGCGCACCTGTGATCACGTGCTTGCTATGGTTAATGATTTACACTACGTAATCTTTGGAAAGGGTCCTGGTGGACTAGCTGTTCCGAATGACGCTGAGGGACACGCACCCATGTGGAAGAAGAAATCTATATTTTGGGACCTACCCTACTGGAAAGACCTAGAGGTCCGCTCCTCAATCGACGTGATGCACGTGACGAAGAACCTTTGCGTGAACCTGCTAGGCTTCTTGGGCATGTATGGGAAGACAAAAGATACACCTGAGGCACGGGAGGACCTGCAACGTTTGCACAAAAAAGACGGCATGCCTCTGAAGCAGTATAAAGGTCCTGCCAGCTACGCTCTTACGAAAGAAGAGAAAGAAATCTTCTTTGAATGCCTGCTCAGTATGAAGGTCACGACTGGCTTCTCGTCGAATATAAAGGGAATAATAAATATGCCAGAGAAAAAGTTTCAGAACCTAAAGTCTCATGACTGCCACGTGATTATGACGCAACTGCTTCCGGTTGCATTGAGGGGGCTTCTACCGGAAAACGTCCGATTAGCCATTGTGAAGCTATGTGCATTCCTCAATGCAATCTCTCAAAAGGTGATCGATCCAGAAATTGTAACAAGGCTAAGGAGTGATGTGGCGCAATGTCTTGTCAGTTTCGAGCTGGTGTTCCCACCATCCTTCTTCAATATCATGACGCACGTCCTAGTTCATCTAGTCGACGAGATTGTCATCCTGGGGCCCGTATTTCTACACAATATGTTCCCCTTTGAGAGGTTCATGGGAGTCCTAAAGAAATATGTCCGTAACCGCGCTAGGCCAGAAGGAAGCATCTCCATGGGCCATCAAATAGAGGATGTTATCGGGTTTTGTGTTGACTTCATTCCTGGCCTTAAGAAGATAGGTCTCCCTAAATCACGGTATGAGGGGAGACTGACTGGAAAAGGCACTCTTGGAAGAGACTCAATAATATGCAGGGACGGATATTCTTGGTCTCAAGCACACTGTCGGTGTCAAAACCGGCGGATCTCAGGTAGGGGGTCCCGAACTGTGCGTCTGGGCCGGATGGTAACAGGAGGCAGGGAACACGATGTTTTACCCAGGTTCAGGCCCTCTCGATGGAGGTAAAACCCTACATCCTGCTTGATTAATATTGATGATATGGGTAGTACAGGAGTAGATCTACCACGAGATCGAGGAGGCTAAACCCTAGAAACTAGCCTATGGTATGATTGTTATCTATGGAGTTGATGAAGTTGTCCTACGGACTAGAACCCTCCGATTTATATAGACACCGGATAGGGTTAGGGTTACATAGAGTCGGTTACAATGGTAGGAGATCTTGAATATCCGTATCGCCAAGCTTGCCTTCCACGCCAAGGAAAGTCCCATCCGGACACGGGACGAAATCTTCAATCTTGTATCTTCATAGTCCAGGAGTCCGGTTGAAGGTATAGTCCGGCTACCCGAACACCCCCTAATCCAGGACTCACTCAGTAGCCCCTGAACCAGGCTTCAATGACGACGAGTCCGGCGCGTAAATTGTCTTCGGCATTGCAAGGCGGGTTCCTCCTCCAAGTCCTTCATAGAAGATTGTAAACACCAAGAGTAGTGTCCGGCTCTGCAAAATAAGCTTCCACATATTGCCATAGAGAGAATAAATATTAACACAAATCAAATCTGCTGACATATTCCGCAGTGCGCCATCACACTACGGCCAAGTTTTTACGAATCGTTTTTACTTTTTCACCTCAACGTGTTTTGCGAGGCGGTTTCCTTGGCACGTCTTGTCAAAGCAGAGATCGTGTATCCCCCTTTTACGGGATTGTCATCAATACGGACGTGGGTAACCCAATCGTGCCTGTTAGCATATTTTCTCAATTAAAGGCGAGTCCCAAACGGTTACGGGGAGGGCTCCTGGTATTCAACCTCTTATAAAGAGACCAGGGCCTTATCCTTTTCTCCAATCCCAAAACAAGTTCGCCCGTCGCCTCGAGTTCCAACACCCTAGGTTCCAGATTCCGGGCGCCTCGGACCTTCGACAATGTCCGGTTCCGACCTTCAAGGCCGATGGATGCCCTCCTCCGTCACGGAGGAGGACGTGCTAAAGTTGAGAGAGGCTAAGTTCCTGACCGGAGAAATTTCACACAGGTTGCCTGCTCAAAGGCAGGCTATCCCCAGTCCCCAGCCCGGTGAGAGCATAGTGTTCATGTCTCACTTCCTTCGGGGGTTAGGCTTCCCGATAGATCCCTTTGTGAGGGGACTGCTGTTTTACTACGGGCTGGAATTCCATGACTTAGCTCCGGAGTCCATCCTCCATATCTCCTCGTTTATCGTTGTGTGCGAAGCATTCCTCCGTGTTACCCCTCACTTCGGACTATGGCTCAAGACCTTCAAAGTGGAGCCGAAGATGATCGAGGGACGACATGCAGAGTGCGGAGGCGCTGTTATAAGCAAAAATGCTGATATTCCATGGTCCGAGGGCTCTTTTCAAGAGTAGCTAGGCTTGTGGCAATGAGAGTGTGGTTTTAGAGCATCTCCAACAGACGCCCTACAAAGTCGCGCGCAAAAAAACTTTTACAGCGCCAAAATAGTGTTTTAGCGCGCCGGATAACTGGACATCTCCAGCAGACGCCCAAAAATATACTGCCCAGGTACATCTCCAACAGACGCCCAAAATTAATCTCTCGCGCCCGTACCCAGCTCACCGCCCGTGGCATGCTCACCGGCATGGTCATGGCCACGCGCCACCCCCGTGGCCTGCTCGCCGCCGTGGGCATGCCCTGCAGCCGCCGTGGCCGTGGCCCGCAGCCGCCATGGCCGTGGGCGTGCTCCTCCCCAGGTAGCCCTGCCGTGGACGTGGCCTGCTCGCCCTGCCGCCGCCGTGGCCGTGGCTGCGCCCGCGCCCCGCCGCCCGTGGCCGCGGCCTGCTCACCACGCCCGAGACCCGCCCCGCCGCCCATGGCCGCGCCCTCACCCCGCCGCCCGGGACCGCGGCCTGCTCGCCGCGCCCGCGCCCCGCCCCGCCGCCCGGGACCTATGTACAAACTGTTCTTTGGATCACAAGAGATGTGTCCGGATTTAACCGAGGACGCAGGCCTAAGCCGCTATCGCCCGGATACTCAAGTAAGCAACCTTGTGCCCGGACCTTCTATCCGTATGATTGTCATAAACTTGCCCCTAAAAGAGTCATCCTTTTAAACAGGAGTGGATAGCGAAGGCAAAGCTAATCAGGTGTCCGGCTCCCCTTCCCGAAACCAGGCTGGATCCCGTGCTGGTCAGGATGCTGGAGATAATGCCTTTGGAAGGAAGCAAGGGGGAGGATAAGGAAACTATGGCCTCCTCGAAGGAGGCTGCTCCGAAGGGAGGAACCGACAGTTCCTTTCCTAAGGGGAAGAAGAGAGCCGCCTCTGACGACCCGGAAACCATGGCCGCGAAGCGAGGGAGAAAATCCTCGTCAGAGGGTCCGACGCCGGGGAGTTCCACGGCCGGACTACACCCTCAAGGGGATCAGCCCTCCAGCGAGCCGTAAGTAGAGAAAGATTTTCCTTTTGAGGGATGAGGGAAATCCTTGATTTATGTCTGAGAAGATTAACCAAACTTTTACCTTGTAGTTCGGACCTCAGCCCTTCTCAGCAGAGCTCGTCTCCGGGGGATCTCCTTCCGGAGATGATGGAGAGAAGGACGCCTCCCCCTGCCATGCCGCCTAGCGAGGCAGGCGACCCTGAGGTGTCGTCGCGGAGGGTTTCTTTGAATCCGGCAGGGGCGGAAGATAGCTATGTGGCCCCCGAGGTTCTCCGCGTCCGGCCTTCGAAAGCGGCCATGGGACAAGTCCGGCACTGTCTGGTGCTCGGTCGGAGGAGCTAAACATTCTGCTGGGGCGAGCTTGTATCTCAGAGGAGCATCGTGCATTGATGGGCACGGTGATTGAAAGGATTTCATCCGGAGAGAGCGGATTGCATGAGGCCGTCAAGAGTTTACTGATGGGTTTCGAGGTACATTAGATAATGTACACTTTTGCGCATGAATAAGATGCGCCCTGTGTAGATAGTAGCCCCTGAGAATCTGCGCGTCGTCAAGAAAGGACGGCACATGGAGGATCATAATCCCAGGTCTAAGATGTCGCCTTTGAATGTAGGCGGCAGGGTGTTCGGAATCGAGCCGAACTGACGATTTTGCTGAACTGAAGCAGCAACTGGATGTGGCAGATGCCGACATCACGCTTGTCAACAAGCGGCTTGAGGAGGCTCAAGGTATGCAATTCCCTGGGCGGCATGAGGTAAGAACAATTTGATGCCTGTGTCTTACAATGTGTGTGCTTGACGCAGATGGTGCGGCCGCCGTGGAGAGTCTTAGGGTAGAACTTGCCCGAGCTAAAGAACAAGCCAGAGAAAGTGATGTGGCCGCCAAGAAATCCCTTGAAGAGCTGAGAGCCGAACAGGCTGCTCATTGCCGAAGCAAGGAAGAGATGGCCGAAATGGCCAAAAAGTTAAAAAGCGCTACAGACCGTTGCAGACTTCTTGAAAAAGAAAATCAGGCGAAACAGATGGACTTAGAGAAGGCCGTTGCCAATGCCAAGGACGTGCGCTCTGCGATGAGAGCTGCCAGGGAGGAGCTGCGTCAGGCCGAACAGATTGCGGCTGGAAAGCCCTTTATGCTGCAAAGGAAATTTTGCGATCCGAAGTTTGCTCCGTTGGACCGGATGTGGAGTGTGGAGGATACCTATCTGGATTTGGCAGCGAGTGCTGCTGATGCGACCGAACACTTTCGAGATCAATAAGATCGCGAAGTGGAAAAGCTTTTCTTTTTCTGGTCGTAGTTTCACAATCCAGAGCGTCAACTGGCAGTGGACGGTCGTTTGGCTCAATGGGCCGAACTGAATAGGTTGTCCGGACTCGCCATGAAGTACGTCATGGGTCATCTGTGGCTGGGAAGATCAGAGCCAAAGAGTTATTTCAGCTTGATGCAGCAATTCCTTGACGCGGTGCCGCGTATAAATGCAATGAAAAGGTCAGCATGCATAGAGGGCGCAAGGATGGCTCTTGCCCGTGTTAAGACATACTGGGCAGAGATGGAGACCACCATTGTTGCATCCCGAGATTCGGACAAAAGCCGAGTATCCTCCAAGCACTATTTTCAAGAAGTCCTTGAAGGCGCTCGTGTAATAGAGACGCAGTGCTCGAAAGATGCTATGTTATGATAGCATATGTAATTATAAAGTAATATTTTGATAAACTGTAGTGGCCTTTTTATACGTGTGCCTTCAAGTATTGGGAACACCTCCTGTGCGGCCGTTTTAATATATATATATATAATCCGAAAGATGGCAGTCGTTGGCTTTAGCCCCCACGCACATAGTGCGAGGGTGCTCGCAGAAGACGCATTTTCACACTTAACCCAACGTCTTGGTCCTACAAAGGAGGTGATGGCGCAGCGGGCCAGGCAACCGGACTATAATGCTTTAACACTTTCACTTAGCCATAGGAGCTTGACAGTGAGACTATTTAGGTAGCTCCTTGGTGCCGACTGCGCTCATCCGAGTTCGGGGCGCGTATGTGCCTGACCGGGAAGCGTCCCTTCGTTAAAGCGGAGGAATCCGATAGATTCTAATAGGTCATCGAGTGGCTGACCAGTCTCACGCTACATCATGACAGTCAGTTTTCGGCTTTCTCTACTGAGGTGCTCGCCCGGCCGAACCGGGGCACAACAACAGTAGTTCTCCTGGTGCTACCTTAGCCGATAGAGCGGAATGTAAGGTAGCCGAACTCAGGAGCCGGGCAACCCAACATTTGACCAAAGACATGATTCGGAGCTGATGCATATAATGCCAAAACTCGTGACGCCGAACACTCCCTAAGGTGTTCAGTCTTTATGAGTGCGGGCGAAACAGCACTCTTTATTAAAAAAGCCCCTAGTGTCCAGGTACGTGCAAAAATTCTGACGTGGCCACATGCCAAGACGCCAGCCTCCTCCTTGGTTATATCAGAAAAAACCAGGGGATGTGTAGCAACAAGAGACAGTAAAAAAGGTTTAGCAGGGTCTTAATCTAAAAAGAATCCTTTAGGACGGGTCCCTACTGCACGTCTGCGCCTGTGTCTCCGTTGTGCCGTATCCTGGACGGGCGCCGCACGATGTTCATCTGTAAAAGAGAGGAACTGAGTTGAAAACGGGTCGTGCCGAAAAAGTTAAAAATAAACAAAGTATAAAGTAAAATATATAAGATTGAGCTTTATTGTCTCTTATTGTATATGCATGGAGCCCCTAGTGTGGGGGTATATGGCCACTAAGCCTGCATCAATGATGAGTTTGTACCGAACTCGTCTATCCGCGTTCGTGGTCTTTAATGACCTATTTTGAAGTTTTTTTGGCCGGTGAGGCCATTTTTTTGTGGGGCTGTCAAGGCGGCCGCACAGTCCTCCGCTTGGGGAGGCGCACTTTAGTGCTTCCCCTTCAAAGAGATGATGCCTCGTGGACCGGGTATCTTAAGCGTAAGAGATGCATAATGCGGTATTGCGTTAAAGCGAGCGAAAGCTTCGCGTCCCAGTAGTGCTTGATAGCGGCTTGAGAACGAGACGATATGGAAGGTCAGCTTTTCGCGGCGGAAGTTATCGGCAGAGCCGAATATGACTTCGAGCCGGAGAAAACCCATACAACGGGTGTCCGGACCAGGTATTACCCCTTGAAAGGAGGTTTTACTATGGCGGATTTTTGCTGGGTTTATCCCCATGTGCTGGATTGTATCTTGATATATCAGGTTTAGTCCACTGCCGCCGTCCATAAGGACATTTGAAAACTGGAGTCCGCCAATTATTGGATCTAGTATCAAGGCAGTCCAGCCTGCATTCTTGATATTTCTAGAATAATCTAGCAGATCGAAGATGATCGGTTTTGACAACCAGTGGCCGGACCCTTTGGGGATGGGCCGTGTGGTGCGTACCTTTACAGGCGCCGCACGTTTTGTTATGTGAAGTGAGTTCACTGTTTTTACTTCTTGTGGGAAGTTCTTTTGTTTCCTGGTACTCTGCTTTTGGGGTTCGTCCTCGTCTTCGCTTGGTGTGTCGAGCCCCTTGTGTTCAGCATTGAGTCTGCCGGATTGTTTGAAAACCCAACAGTCTCTGTGGGTATGGTTAGCAGGCTTCCCGGGAGTACTGTGTATCTGACATATCCTGTCCAGGATTTTATTTAGGTTGGATGGATCGTCCCTGTTATCCTGGGGGGGGGGGGCGATTTTGCCTGATTTTGTCGTGAGCCTTTGAATCCGGCATTGACTGCCGTGCTCTTCGGACTTTTGTCCTTAGTCCGGCGACGGTCCTTGTTGTGTCGTGGTTTTCCGTTTCCATCCCTAGTTTTGGATGTACTTGGGTCGCTGGGGCTGCACCTTGCCAACCAGCTGTCCTCCCCTGCACAAAAGCGGGTCATGAGGTTTGTTAGTGCGGCCATTGTTCTTGGATTTTCTTGGCCAAGGTGTTTGGCGAGCCATTCGTCTCGGACGTTATGCCTAAAAGCTGCTAAGGCTTCGGCGTCCGGACAGTCGACTATCTGATTCTTTTTAGTGAGGAATCTATTCCAGAACTGCCGAGCTGATTCTCCGGGTTGTTGAGTTATGTGACTAAGATCGTCTGCATCCGGAGGGCGGACATAGGTCCCTTGAAAGTTTGCTCGGAAAGCATCCTCGAGCTCTTCCCAGCTTCCAATTGTGTTTTCGGGAAGGCTTTTAAGCCAATGCCGGGCTGGCCCTTTAAGCTTAAGGGGTAAATATTTTATGGCGTGGAGATCATCTCCTCTAGCCATGTGTATGTGGAGGATATAATCTTCTATCCAGACTCCAGGGTCTGTTGTTCCATCGTATGCCTTTATGTTTATGGGTTTGAATCCCTCTGGAAATTCATGGTCCAGGACCTCATCGGTGAAACATAGAGGGTGTGCGGCGCCCCTGTATTTGGGTGTGCCGGATTCTGATGATGGCTTCATAGCATTGCTTATGAGAGCTTGCTTTCTTGACCCATAAATGGACCTGATTGGGCCATGATGCGAATCCTTTAAGTGGGTCGCATGCCGATTTGAGTGCGGCGCCGCTTGCCGCTTTATGGGGTCATCTATCCGACCGTGTGGCTTTCTCATTTTTTGAATGGGAGGGCTCTAGGGCCTCTTCGTCAAATTCAGGCAGTAGCTTTCTTTTCGGATAGCTTTTAGTGCGGCGACTGTCGCCGTATTTATTTGCGGTATTGATTACTTTGCTCCATCTAATCCGGAGTGCATCTTCCGCTGCTTTTAGCTTCCGCTTCTGCTTTTTTAGGCTGCGTGCAGTTGCAACGAGCCTCTCGTGGAGATTCTTCTGCTCCATAGGTTTATCCAGCGTGAGGTCGTCCGGAATGCCGTTTTTGCCAGAGGAGGGATGTTCGGTTTCTCCATCCGCGTTGCCATGTTCGGACAGTTGCTCTAAGGCCTGCTCGTCCTGCTCTATGGCTGGGGTTTTATCAAGGCGGGGCTTGGGTCGGCATTTACACCGACGCTTTGATTGCTTTTCGGGGGGTCTATCTCCCGTTCCTTCCCCTTTTTCCTCGTTGTCGCTTCCTTTAGGGGTATCCACCATGTACACATCGTGAGATGAGGTGGCTGTCCAATGCCCTATGGGCGTTGGTTCGTCGGTATCTCCTGCATCGTCATCCATGCTGTCGATGTCTCTGGAGTCGAAGTTGAGCACGTCGTTTAAATTGTCGATAGTGGCTACCGAGTGGGTGGTGGGTGGGCTTTGAATTTCTTCATCGTCCGTATCCCATCCTCGCTGACCGTAATCCGGCCAGGGCTCTCCTGATAAAGAGAGAGACTTAAGAGAATTCAGGATGACGCCGAAAGGCGAGTGCTGAAAGATGTCTGCGGCGGTGAACTCCATTATCGGCGCCCGATCGGATTCGATTGGCAGGGGCGCGGGGGGTTCGGAGTCCGGGGAGGAGTCCGGATCCTCGGAGTCACGGATCGTGCAGAGTGTGGGTCTAGCGTTTGGCTCGATGGCCTTTGAGATCGCAGCCCCCGAGGTGACGTCCAATCGCTCGTCCTCGATTGGTGCAATAGGCTCCGAGTTAGGGGTCGGAACCGATGCGTGTGCGGCCTCCAGGACACTACCCGGAGGCAGAGCTAGATCATGCCCCTCGAGATAGTGTGGCGCTTGGCCATGGCTCGAACCCGTCGAAGATCAAGTCTCCACGGATGTCAGCCGTATAGTTTAAGCTTCCAAACCTGACCTGATGGCCAGGGGCGTAGCTTTCGATCTGCTCCAAGTGGCCAAGAGAATTGGCCCGCAGAGCGAAGCCGCCGAAGACGAAGATCTGTTCGGGTAGAAAAGTCTCACCCTGGACCGCATCGTTGTTGATGATCAAAGGAGCCATCGGGCCTAAAGGCGACGACACAGAGGAACTCTCAATGAAAGCACCAATGTCGGTGTCAAAACCGGCGGATCTCGGGTAGGGGGTCCCGAACTGTGTGTCTGGGCCGGATGGTAACAGGAGGCAGGGAACACGATGTTTTACCCAGGTTCGGGCTCTCTCGATGGAGGTAAAACCCTACGTCCTGCTTGATTAATATTGATGATATGGGTAGTACAAGAGTAGATCTACCACGAGATCGAGGAGGATAAACCCTAGAAGCTAGCCTATGGTATGATTGTTATCTATGGAGTTGATGAAGTTGTCCTACGGACTAGAACCCTCCGGTTTATATAGACACCGGATAGGGTTAGGGTTACATAGAGTCGGTTACAATGGTAGGAGATCTTGAATATCCGTATCGCCAAGCTTGCCTTCCACGCCAAGGAAAGTCCCATCCGGACACGGGACGAAATCTTCAATCTTGTATCTTCATAGTCCAGGAGTCCGGCTGAAGGTATAGTCCGGCTACCCGAATACCCCCTAATCCAGGACTCCCTCACACACTACACAGTTCTACAGAACTCTACCTTGGTGACCCCGTATGTCGATGAACACAAGAACAGTCTGCGCTCCAAACACCCGGAGCAGTGCAACGACTAGATTACATGTGAACACATCAGGACTTTCAGCTGTTGGTTGGAAACACGTCTCAGAGATGACAACACTGTTTGTGATGAGTTGTACTTGTTGTCCAGGGGACCATCTTTGACTGTATTGACTTACAAAGGATACGAGATAAATGGGAATACATTTTACACGACCGCCCAAGATCAAAAGAGCACCAACCAAAACAGCGGTGTCCGCTTTGATGCAGCAACCGAGAGCGGAAAGGACACATATTATGGTTACATAGTGGACATATGGGAACTTGACTACGGACCTGATTTTAAGGTCCCTTTGTTTAAGTGCAAATGGGTCAATCTGTTAGGCGGCGGGGTACAGGTAGACCCACAATACGGAATGACAACAGTGGATCTGAAAAATCTTGGGTACACTGACGAACCGTTCGTCCTAGCCAATGATGTGGCACAGGTTATCTATGTGAAGGACATGTCTACCAAACCGAGAAAAAGAAAAGATAAGGAAGCGAATACATCATACGATGAGCCAAAGCGCCACATAGTTCTTTCAGGAAAAGGGGACATCCTGGGAGTGGACGGCAAGACAGACATGTCTGAAGATTATGAAAAGTTTCATGAAATTCCTCCCTTCAATGTCAAGGTTGACCCAAGCATCCTGATAAACAATGAAGATTATCCATGGTTACGGTGCAATAAGCAAATGACACAAGCGAAGAAAAAGTGAAGACTTTCTCCCGCAACTTTGTAACACATGAACATGCTACCATTGTCCGTTTTGTACATGCACATGCTATGTGGGTGAAATTATGATACCATCCCAACTTTCAACTTTTTCAGAGTTCATTTGAAATTCTTTCATGTCTTATGGTTCGGCCCTCGTAATACCATGACCATTAGTCCCTGGCCCATGCCAACTTTCAACTTTCAACTTTCTAAAATTAGTGGCACTAACAGAAAGTTTATAATTTTGCTCCTCGCCCCTGGCCCATGACCATTAGTCCCGGTTTGTGCCACAAACTGGGACTAAAGGGTTGGTCCTCATTGCGGGCAAAGTTTAGTCCCACCTCGCCAACCGAAGGGGGCTCACACCGGTTTATAAGCCCTTCCCTCTCTGCCTTGTTGAGCTCCTCTCAAAGTGAAAATAGATGCCCAAATAGAGAAAAGTTTAACCTAAATTCATAGTGAATTTCTCTGAAATTCATACAAATTTACTAGGAATTTAGGTTGAATTTTCTCCATAAGCGCATCTATTCTCATTTTTTTAGTAAGTTAATCACAAACTTGTGATTCAAACAATTTTCAAAGAATTCAAATTTTAACTATTCAAATTTGAAAACTAATGGCACTAACAGAAAGTTTATAATTTTTCTAAAACTAATGGCACTAACAGAAAGTTTACAATTTTTCTAACCTAAAAGCAAACAGAATTAAAAATTAAAGCAAAAAACAAAAGAAAATAAATAATGCAAAAAATAAATAAAAAAACAGGAAAAAACTATTTTTATAGTAAAGTTAATCAGAAAATAAAATAAATAAAGCAACAAAGAAAACAAAATAACTAAAAAAGCGTTTTCAAATTTGAAAACTAATGGCACTAACAGAAAGTTTATAATTTTTCTAAAACTAATGGCACTAACAGAAAGTTTATAATTTTGCTAACCTAAAAGCAAACAGAATTAAAAATTAAAGCAAAAAACAAAAGAAAATAAATAATGCAAAAAACAAATCAAAAAACAGGAAAAAACTATTTTTATAGTCAAGTTAATTACAAAATAAAATAAATAAAGCAACAAAGAAAACTAAAAAACTAAAAAAGTGTTTTCAAATTTGAAAACTAATGGCATTAACAAAAAGTTTATAATTTTTCTAAAACTAAAAGCATAAAGAATTAAAAAATAAAGCAAAAAACAAAAGAAAATAAATAAAGCAACAAAAAAAATGCCACCTACTGGGCCACCACGGCCTGAATACGACTAGAAACCCTACCATGGGCCAGGATTCAGGCCCGCAGCAGGCCCAGTAGGCCCACATGCATTGCAGTGACAGATTAGGCCCGAAAGCCTGCAGTTGAGAGGAGCTCGGGAGGGTGGGCGCATCAGCGCTTATAAACCACTCCCGAGCCCTCTCAACTAGCAAGGTGGGACTAAACTTTTGGGCGCGGGGCAGCACAAGACCATTGGTCCCGGTTGGTGGCACCAACCGGGACTAAAGGGGGCATTGGTCACGGTTCGTGGAACCAACCGTGACCAATGCCCCCCTTTAGTCCCGGTTGGTGCCACCAACCGGGACCATAGGCCTCTCCTTGCCGCCCTTTCGGCTGCTGAAAAGAGACCTATGGTCCCGGTTGGTGGCACCAACCGGGACCAAAGGGGGGCATTGGTCACGGTTCGTGCCACGAACCGGGACCATTGCTCTGGGTATATAAGGTAGCACTTGTGAAAATTTCGCCAACCGCTCCCATTCGCCCCCGACGCTCCCAGGTCGTTCGTCATCATCGTCGCCGCCCCGAGCCCGTCGTCGCCCGCTCCCCGTCGCCGTCGCCCCGCGCCGCTGCAGGCCTTGTCCCCATTGCTGCTTGCGCCATCGCCGGCCTCCTCCTCGTCGTTGCGTGCGCCATCTCCGGCCCCCTCCCCGTCGCCCCGCGCCGCGTCACCGGCCTCCCCCGCGCCGTCGACGGCCTCCTCCCCGTCCCCGGCCTCCTCCCGTCCTCGGCCTCCTCCCCGTCGCGCCCCCAGTGAGCTCCCCCCTTCCCATCGATCCCTGTCGCTCTGACCATCGCCGCCGCCGCCGCTGCTCTCTGTGTGTGATAAAAATTTTCATATGTGTATGTATATGCTCATATGTATTTGGATTTGGCTATGTATGTATGTATATGCTCATATGTATGTATGTATGTATGTATGTATGTATGTATATGCTCTCTGTATATGCTCGTATGTATGTATGTTCGTATAGCATTTTTTCTATATATGAATTATTTTTTTGTTCATGGATATATGCTAAAGAAAACGAGGGGGTGATAGATGATGATGAGGGGTCGACAGTGGGACGAGAGGTCGAGAGGTGTCGAGGGGAGAAAAAAATGTTATCAGGGACGAGGGTCGTCGAGGGGTCGAGAGAGGGACGAGGGGTCGAGAGGGGTACGAACCGGGACCAATACTCTATGTATATAAGCAGGACTTAGAAAGAAGAAGAGGAGAGGAAGAAGAGGAGAAATAAATAAGAAGAAGAAAAAAGAAGAAAAAGAAGAGGAGAAGAAGAAAGGAATAGTGGAGAAGAAGAGAAAATAGAATATATTCTATTTTTTCTTCTTCTCCACTATTCCTTTCTTCTTCTCCTCTTTTTTTTCTTCTTTTTTTTTCTTCGATCTTCTCCTCTAGCTATTCCTTTCTTCTTCTCCTCTTTTTTCTTCTTCTTCTTCTTCTTAATTTTTATCGGGAACGAGAGTGTCGAGGATCGCCGAGGGGTCGAGGGTCGAGAACTAGGGTAGAGGGTCGAGGGTCGTTAAGGGGTCAAGGGTCGAGGGTTTCAGGGTCGAGGGTTCAAGGGTTCTATAGGGTCGAGGGTCAAGGGTTCCAGGGTCGTCTAGGGGTCGAGGGTTCCAGGGTCGTCGAGGGTTCGAGGGGTCGAGGATCGCCGAGGGGTCGAGAGAGGTTTCCTAGTGTCAAAGTATTGAAGAAATCCATGGCTTCATCATTAGCTGGAAGTAACCAGGGCATGACGAAGTCCTCCAAAATTATTTTGGAATGGTGTCCCGGATAGGATAATTTGCCTTTTTGTACGAATTTTAGCAAAGGCCTTCCAAATAACGATATTTGGAAGGTTCTTGCTGAACTTTGTACCAAAAAGTGAATTATCCTATCTAGGACTCCGTTCCAAAATAACTTTGGAGAGCTTCGTTCCATCATGCACATGTTACTTTCGCCTAATGATGAAGACATGGTTTTGTTGAATCCTTTGACACTACGCAACCTCCCGACCCCTCGGCGATCCTCTCGAACATGAGAGGAAGAAGAGGATTGCCGAGGGGTCGAGGGTTTGAGGGGTCGAGGATCGCCGAGGGGTCGAGAGAGGTTTCCTAGTGTCAAAGTATTGAAGAAATCCATGGCTTCATCATTAGCTGGAAGTAACCAGGGCATGACGAAGTCCTCCAAAATTATTTTGGAATGGTGTCCTGGATAGGATAATTTGCCTTCTTGTATGAATTTCAGCAAAGGCCTTCCAAATAACGATATTTGGAAGGTTCTTGCTGAACTTTGTACCAAAAAGCAAATTATCCTATCTAGGACTCCGTTCCAAAATAACTTTGGAGAGCTTCGTACCATCATGCACATGTTACTTTCGCCTAATGATGAAGACATGGTTTTGTTGAATCCTTTGACACTAGGCAACCTCCCGACCCCTCAGCGATGCTCTCGAACATGAGAGGAAGAAGAGGATAAAAAAAGAAGAGGAAGAAGAAAAAAAAGAGGAGAAGAAAGAATAGAGGAGTAAGAAAGAATAGAGGAGTTCTTCTCCTCTATTCTTTCTTCTCCTCTTTTTTTTCTTCTTCTTCCTCTTTTTTTTTATCGGGAACGAGGGTCGTCGAGGGACATAGATGTAGTGTCGTCGTTGTCGATATATACCCCCTCCCGATAGCTTCAACACGTGGGGGGGGGGGGTAAATATTACCCCCTCCTTGAAGTGTTCTCGAGGCCACCCCAAACCCTTGAAGCGTTGTCGAGGCCACCCCAAACCCTAGAGAAGCAGCATCGAGGCCACTAATTAATATATATGATTCCTTACTATGATTAGGTAGCTAGTTCTATGTTTGCCACTAATATATCCATCTGTCATGTTTGAATAATAATTGCCATGTTGTAAATATTTGTAGAAACTATGGACACCGCCCGAGACGAAGCAAAAGAAGCGTTGTTGAGGGACATAATCACAGAAGGAAGTGATGCCGTCTCGTTGTTTCTCAACAACATCGATGGTCTGGAAGGAGAGGGTGAAGAAGCTGGCTACGGTGACCTAATGCCGGTGCAAGAAGAAGAACATGAGGATGGCTCCGGTGACCCAATGCCGGTGCAAGAAGGAGACCGTGATGACGGCTCCGGTGACCGAACCGAGTCCGACCAGGGATATATATTAGTTAAGCCTGTGCTGACTAGCTGATTGATGCATTCATTGTTTTGGTATGTACACATATTAATTAAGTCTTTGTCCTTTTTTCTAGCCCTCCGGATCGAGCACAACTTCGGTAAAGAGACGAGGCCCAAAGAAAAAGTTGAGCTCGGATGAAAGGTTTGAGATCATAGCAATCGCGCTCGACGGCCAACCGATTGAACCCATCCGAACAAAGAACGCATTTGTTGCTCAGTGCGGGGTTCTGGTTAGGGACAAGATCCCGATAAGCATCCAGCAATGGTTTAAGCCGGGTACAGAAGACCCTGAGGTGTCTTATGTCAATGATATGCAAAAAATGGTCTTTGGACTGAGCTGAAGTCAAATTTCACCCTACCGCCAGAGGATAATCCAGAGAACCCAGTTAAAGAGCAATTAATCAAGTCTTTTGCTCTTAAGAGGGTGGCAGAACTATTCAGGAGGTGGAAGAAAGAGCTGAATAAGTTTGTCGAAAATAATGAGACACCAGAATTCAAGGGCAGATATGAGAAGATCAGAGATCACTGGCCCGCATTTGTGGCCCACAAGACATCGGAAAAGAGTAAGAAGATGTCGGTGACAAACAAGCAAAATGCTGCGAAGAAGAAGCTTCACCATCGCACGGGGTCAGGTGGCTACCTCGTAGCCCGGCCTAAGTGGGCCAAGACTGAGAATGATCTGGTTGATAAAGGGATCGAACCAGAGACAATTAACTGGCCAGACCGTTGCCGGACTTGGTTCTTCGGGGCTGGCGGAACCTTGGACCCTGTAACAGGGAAGTGCATTTGGACGAACGATCAAATGGACATACCAGTCAGGAAGCTTAAGCAGTATATCGAAGCAGCGCAGGAAGGGACGTTCTTTCCAGACAGAGAGAACGACGAGCTCACAATGGCCCTCGGGAATCCTGAGCACCCTGGACGGACACGAGGCACGCCAGGCTCCATTCCGTGGAAGGTTGGGTTTCCGGACGCAGGCGATTACAAATCCCATAAGAGGAGGAAAAAAGTGCAGCAGACCCAAATGCAGGTGCTACAAGCAAGGGTAGACGCGATAGAGGAACGAGAAGCAAATCGCAGCAAACGTACTACCGAAGCTTCCCCCGAAGCTACCCCGCCATCTCAGCGCAGAAGCAGTGTGGCTTCCACCGAGCTGCTTCAGCCGGAGCATGCCTTGACGGCTCCTTCCAGCTATCCCGTGGATGCTATCACAGAGTCTCAAAATTGCCACCTTATGACGCAATGGATGAATTTGAAGGTCAAGGCGGCTGTTGGCTCTGTTTATCCTACTGAACCCGGCGCAACTTTTCACTGCCGACCGATTCCAGAAGGATATGCTAGGGTGATGGTGGATGAAATAACGGAGGGATTTGAGGACCTCCAGCTTGACCACCCTACCGGTGAAGGGGAGACTCGGCTGGGGTCTGCTCTGAAGACTCCATGCCTATGGCGAAAGGAGCTCATCAACCTTCCGAACTGGACGCCTCCGCCTCCTCCTCCTCCTTCGGCGAGTCAGGGCACTCCGCCTCCTCCTCCGGCGAGTGACGATCAGGGCCCTCGGCCGGCTCCTTCTCCGGCGCGTGGCGGCACTCCGCCTCCTTCTCCGCCTGCTCCGGCGTGTCATAGTCCTTCTCCTCCGCCTTGTAAGCAAGTAAAGAAGACAACCACTCCGTCTGCTCGGCCGGCGTCTAGCAGTACAACCAGAGGCGGGAGGACATACAGATTCGGTCCTTCTCTAAAGAGTCCACAGAAGTTACCATACGAGAGGACCCCGGAGGAGAACGCGAAGATCGCGTGAACCGAAGTGGATGACTGGTTTAAAGGGTTGAAAGCAAAGAGACATCCACCTCCGGAGGAGAAGGTAGATCCGGTGAAAATGAAGCGCACTCTGGCTGCCCTGGCAAAACCACCCAAGTCTCCGCCGAAAGGCAACTATGAGCGCATTATTGCAAAGACATGGGCCGAAGCGGAGCGGTCGGGAAGTACAGTCAGTGATCAAAGGCTGAAAGAACGACGAGCGGCTGGGAAACAAATTGCCCAGCTCGGCGAACAAGCGAAGCAATCGTGCCCCCCGCTCAAGGTGCCTAGCGACATCGTCGATCCGAGGATGGTGCCCGGTTGTTGCAATGTTGATGATTACCTGCCCGACGATGTACATTATGATCCCATGGAGGTGCAGATACACATATACGAGTACGGGAAGCCTCTCATCAAAGATGAAAAATCTTTAACAACGATGATGCGAAGATTACATGATTGGTACTTGAAAATCTGCAGAGAGTCTGGGGGAAGGAGTACTTTGTATGCGAGAGTTAAACCGGAGCATGACCTCGTTGGAATTGAACTGTTGCCTATTCCATTTGAGGAGTTCTATCAGTTTTTCAATCAATTGGTCCTCGATAAAACAACGGTCACCTGGTACTGTCTGTAAGTACTACTACTTCTATCATTAAGTCTCTATATAGCTCATCTCTTTCATTGCATGTATTTATAATTATCCTCACTATATTATGCAGAATGAAGATAGCCGAATTGAAGAAAAGATAAATCGGTGATATTGGGTTCGTTAACACATATCTCATAGATGCAACTGAGGTTGAACATCGTTCCGAAGATACCGAGGCCAACTTGCTACGATCATTCAAAAAATGAAAACAAAGATATAATACTCTTTCCTTACAACTTCAAGTGAGTGTTACTGTCTTGTGCATATTCGGTTTCCCTTATATATAAGTCCAGGTTATAGTAATGTAATTGATGAGTTATGCATGCGTGCGCAGGTACCACTATATTCTCCTAGAGATTAGGCTTGAGCGGGGAGTAGTAACTGTCTTGGACTCTAAACGAAAAGATCCCCAGGAGTATGCGGACATGACTGAAATCCTCAACAAGTGAGTTAAATCGATCATTATCCACCATATCAGCAACTTTGTTCATTTCCTGATATCAAGTAATTGTTTTCTTTGTCCGGCAGGGTTTGGAGAAAATTCACCAGAAAAGTTCCGGGACTGCCGAAGGAGCTGGAATTTAGACACCCGAAAGTAAGTACTATAGTAGCATGTTCCGCGCATCTCCTAGTGATTCAAGCGCTAGTTTCGTCAATACCATTTAGCATTCTTGCTTATCAGTTTGATTGACCTCTATTTCTTGTAAAGTGGTTGTGGCAGGAACAAGGGAATGATTTCTGTGGATACTACGTCTGCGAGTCCATCCGCCACACGACCTGTGAGCGGGGCGAGTACTCTGACGAACAATATGAAGTACGTAAATAACAACATTCACAATTTTATTTTATTACCATCATCTGTGTTGAGTTTCATTCATTCATATATATATGTATTGACCCCCTTCTTCAAATTAGATGTTTCGGAAGTGAGATGAACTCCTAGCACCAGCTCGCATGCGAGCAATTCAAGAGGAATTGGCGGCATTCTTTCTTGACCACGTGAACGCTGAAGACGGAGAATACTATGTGGACCATGAGTCCGTATGATTATATTTGTAAGAGATAATTATTGTATATATGTAGCCGGTAGTGTCGGATAGATATACGAGAACTTGTTGTTCGACCAATCTCTTGGAGAAGGAGAGGTGGTCGATATTACTTCTCTCTGTATGCATATATGTTCATGATGATCTTCTGTTTCCTTCGTTTGCTTACTAGCTAGCTAGCGTGTCTAGTCCTCTCTATACGTATGTATAGTACGTAGCGTCGACCAAGCACAGACATAAGAGAGGACACTTCTCTCTATTAATTATAGCTACCTAACACAATATATGAAACACCTAAATTAACCCCCCAAAACCCCCAAACCCCCCCCCCTTT
>NC_041382.1:40357571-40380563 GCF_002162155.2 Triticum dicoccoides
AAAAAAACAAAAACCCCAGCCACAGAAATGCTGACGCGTGGATGCCTATTGGTCCCGGTTGGTGCCACCAACCGAGACCAAAGGGTCTCCTGCCTGGGCTCCGCGCACAGGCCACGTGGAGGCCCATCTGTCCCGGTTCTGGATTGAACCGGGACTAAAGGGACAGGGCATTAGTACCGACCCTTTAGTCCCGGTTCCAGAACGGGGACAAAAGGCCCTTACGAACCGGGACTATAGGCCCTTTTTCTACCAGTGCTAAGAACTGCTCCGAGAAACACAACGGTGGCCTCCTTGAACGCCTTCTCCTGTTCAGGAGCAATCATTCCCGTGGAGACACCGGTGACCCAGAACACGTTCATAGTCGTGAGCCATAACGTGGTCTTAGTCTGCCAACGCTTAAAGTATGTACCGGTAAACTTATCCGGTTTCAGTGCAGCGGCAAAGCCACTTGCCGAAAAATTCCTACACATAATAGGTTTTTGGATTGATGAGTAAATAGGCAATTTCTTGATTAAATTAATCCACGAGTAAATCACTAGCACGGCATTGACACAAATAAACACATACTGATATTCAGTCAAGCTAGCACATACTACGCTAATTGCAGAAAGACCTACATATAACGCTAGCATGGCTAAAACAGAAAACAGTAGGAGCGGGATAAACAATTTATACCCTCCAGTAGGCCATGCAGAGGCCGCGCTTTGGTGGCGGCATCAGCGTCCTCGGCGGCCTTCTTGTCGGCTTCAGCTTTCTCGGCGGCGGCACGTTCGGCGTCGGTGGACATGGTGATGATGAAGGCGACACGGACGTAGAGGAAGTAGACGATCGGAAGCGAGCAGTCGCGTAATCGCTGCCCAAAAACATATTCGCCCCTCACCCCGTACAGGAACCAGAAGGGCGTGGTTTCGGAGACCTGCTCTCCCGTCGACCGTGTACGCGGCGGACGGGATGGAGTCACCGGCGGCAGCAGCAACAAGGGAACGACGGTGGGCGTGCGCGTGGAGCAGATGTGATCTGTTCGTAGCGGCTAGGGTTAGGAGACACCGCACACTTATATAGACGCAGCCGCGTGGAGAGACGTGGGCTCGACCCACGTCCGAGTCCGTGACAGCCCATGATCCGCTGTCAGAGAACTCTCAGTTAGTGTCTGGCAAAAATAAGCGCGTAGGTGTGAGCTCGGCTCGGCTCAATCCCGCAACCCACGGCGCGGCGTGGCGAGGCGGGCGGCGGAGGAGGAGTGCACGAGGGCCTCTTCTCTTCTCAAGCTCCAATAGCATGTAGAAGAGAAACCCTTATAAACCACTCCAACTCTCCTTTCACTAGCGATATGGGACTAAACTTTTCACTACACCTAGCGCCATATAACCCACATGGGTCAGATTTTTTAGAAATTGCTATATAGGCCTAGAGCCCATCTCAAATTTCAGCACCACCTCCAGTTCACCTCTTTGTCTCCAATGGCGCGGTGGGAGGAGCTCCTCCTTGTCTTCAGTTTTGGAGATGAGACGGGGGCACGCAAGCGCCGGCTGAGCCTAGGTCCGCGAAACAATGTCGAATTGAGGCGGAGGTAGGCTTTATGTGTGGTAAGCACTTTCTATTTGCAACTGGTCTATGCTGCTTTAGGTCGTTACATCTAGATAATAGACAATAAAAAAATATTTTAGCTCCAGTTCGTTCCTTCACATTTGGTTCGTTTATATAGTTGCCATATGTATTCCCGGTTATGCTAACGATCTTTGAGGGCTGGTTTACAGAATGAGCATCTCTTAACACATGCTGCCTATAGTTTTGCTTATTGGTTATAGTTTCAAATGCTTTGCTTAACTTTCAAACTACAATCGGTCCTTGCATACGACTCAATAAAATTATTCTTTATAAGATGTGTTGTTCATAGGTTACTGTTCGCTCCTATGTATATGTCGTTGGTAAATATACGAAGTAGATACAAACGCGTTATGAACATAATCACTTGCAGACCATTCACAAGAAGCGCCTTTAAAATAATTCACATAAATTCCTATTTATGTTTTAAATAGAGTAGTTTGCTTAGCTTCTTGGCCGCAGTTGATCTCTGCGTCAATTGGCGCAATAAGTCGTCTAGTTGACAACTATATTAGGTGTGTTGGGGATCAAGAGACTTATTGTATATTACTACAGGGTTGCTCCAGGGAGACTACATTCATTCTACACTTCTCGTGGGTTGTTCAGCCTTAGGTCATCGACTTGAGAGCAAAATTGATATTGTCCTACAATTCTCTGCGCTTGGAAGCCCAATAAAGTCTACAAGAATAAAAGCGCGTAGTAGACATCAAGCTTTTTTCTGATATCGTTGCTGGATAGGTAAGTGCTTGAAGGTGCCTCCTTTAGATATTACAATTGTATCTTTCCGTTTCTTGTTCACTAATTTGGTTTATGCAAGAAAACAACAACAAACTGAGTGTGCTTGACAATCTTTACCTTGAGAGCCTTGAATCAAAACCTGGTTATGAAGTATTCAAAGAAAAACTTATAAAGGTTACTGAATGTTCTGAGCATTAATCATGGTTGCAATAAAAAAACTAGCAGTAGCAACTAGCAAGTACGTATCATGACGAGAGAGAGAAAGAGAGAGAAAGCATGTGATGGTGTAGCCTGGGTAAAGGTGCACAAGCTAAAACAGATTAAAAAAGTGGCAAACAGTGAAAATGTAATATATGTACATTTAAATAGCTTTTACTTTCTCATATAAATTTATTTTACAAATATTTATTACCCTTGTTTTCTTAGTTTTTATCAACAATTCTGTGAAAAAACTCTGATCTGCAAAACAGACAGAATTAATGTTTAAATTATTATTTTATTTCTAATGATAAATAACTTGCAAACAGTACTCTCTCCATTGCTCAATCTAATATTTCCTCTGAAACCATAGTAAGTATCGTAGTTTTGAACTGAAGTTAAACTTAAACTTTATTAAGACAAATTTTAGGACGAACCTAGTATCCTTTTTCTTATGGTATTCTATATTGTGTAAATTCGGTATTACACAAATATATTTATTAAATCGTGCAAAGTTTTATAATTAATAATTAATTAGTTCAAATCATGATACTACTTAACTTCTTTTGTGAAATATGATACTACTTAAAATTACCCACATGTATGTGTGTTAATAACTATCTCTACACGTGCATGGCACGTGCCATTTAGTAGTGATCTATATGTATCAGTTTTCACCCGGTTTTCCGTTAATTAACTGGACAATTCTCTTCTTCTTAATTAATTGATAAGCCAAATCTATTGTCTCCATTTCAAAAAAAGAGAGTACAAATGGACAAGAAAAGTCTCCCGCCCAGTTTCTTTAATCTTATCTTTATTTAATTGCTATAACATCATGTCGTGTCAACCATAACCAAATCTACTAAGGAAGGCTGCATAAAGGATCTTGTGCGATCCACGGGAGAACGCCATGAGGGGTGGTGTGATGCACACGGCGAATGGCGTGACGCACCTACGGATCTACTAGTTACGAAAGGTTACGTGAATGGACTTTATAAGATTTGGCTTGGTGTGCCTCGAGGGTAAATCCAAGACTTGGTGCTCTCGGAGTAGACACAAAAATGTTTAAAATGGGGCAATATTTTCCTTGAAAACATTGTAACCTTAAGTGAGATTTTTGGTTTCTTATAATTGCCTAAAAAATATGTTAAGGACCATATAACTTGATAATTGACCTTGGTTGAAGAAATTTGAACATGCTCCATTAGGAATAACCTCCTCTCGCCGTTGGAATTGGTCTTGTTAATTGCACCCAATGTGACAAGTCTAGCAAGAAAGCACCTATTGGTTAGGGGCACGATTTCTCTCGTCTCTCTTTCCTAACCGTTGGATTGAAGTCCAATGGTTATTGCTCTTTTTCTCCTCCTCCTTCTCCTCCCCAGGTCTGATTTATTCTTTCTCTAGGCACCTTGACCCCTTTCCCCTTCCTCGTGGACCGGCCCATAGTCTCTTCTTCAATGGCGCCGCCACAATGTCTCCGCCTAAGGTCCCGTGAGCCCTCATCACCGAGGTTGCGGTCAGTCTAGAGCAATAAAAAAAATCAAAAAGACCCCATCTGCACCTCCGAGTACATTTCTAGTGCTCCTGGAGCACATATGCTTCCGCGCTTCTGGAGCACCTGGATCGTTGGATTGGAGATCCAATGGCCACGATCAGAGCCCTCGCAACTTTGCAGAAAAACACCCCTAGTAGTCTTGAAATTACACGGACGATGTTGTAGGTGCTCCTGGAGCATGGGAGCATATGAGAATATGAGCTCTGAGAGCATCATATATTTTTCTCCCTACGCACTCTCGCCCTCGCCTACACCGACGACGCCAGGCGGCTCCCTACCCGTTTTCGACGAGATCTTGGCTCGGCCTCGCGGAGGGCAAAGCGGCCGACTGCGTCGCCCCGTCTCAGGGCTTGTTCGGCAGTTCTTCGCGGAGCGGAGCGCCCTTTTAGCAGCTCCGCAAATTGTAACCGGAAGCCTCTCGGGGCTACACCGTTGCTCCTCCACACGGAATCGACCGACACGAGATAAATTCACAGACAACGGAGAAATGACGAATCCGGTTTAGTAAACATGGAGTAGTAGTTGCAAACGTGTAAAGGAAGGCAAATATTACTACAATTTACAAGTGATGTGTAAGTTTTCACAAGATAGTGTTGCGCTTTGGCGCGGCGTGTAACAAGGAAGTAGTAGGAGCACTTATACATACAGCCCCGTCGCCGGTCCACAACCGCAACTGTGGCGGTCCATCTTCACGAACCAACGATGAGCGCCGGGGTAGTGACCAAGTCGGCGCCGGTGCTCGTCGTCGGCCCGCCCGGCGGCGACGACGCCGTGGTCCACCTCACCTCCTCCTTCGACCGGATCGTCCCTCCTATCGGGGTCACCGCGCTGCTCCTCTTCGACCGGCCGATCCCCGAGCCGGCGGAGACCATCAGGACGGCGCTCTCGAGGGCGCTGGCCCACTACCGCCCCGTCGCCGGCCGCCTCGCCGACCACGCCGACGGCGATGGCAAGCTCATCCTGCGCATCGAGGGCGCGGCCGGCGTGCCGTTCGTCGCCGCGTCGGCGTCCTGCGCGCTGGCGGACGTCACGGCGCCGCTGCTCGGCGGCCTCGCGTTGCGGTACCCCGGAAGGCTCTGCCGCCACGGCGACCCCCTGCTGCTTTTGCAGGTCACCGAGTTCGCCTGCGGCGGGTTCGCCGTGGCCGCGACGTGGAACCACGTGCTGACGGACGGCGAGGGCATGGCGCAGTTCCTGGGCGCCGTCGGGGAGCTCGCGCGCGGGGCGTCCCCGGCGCCGTCCGTCCCGCCACTCCGCGCCGACGACGGCTCGCTCCTGGGCCTCCCGCCGTCCACGGTCGCCGCGCAGAAGCAGGGGGGCAGCCCCATGCTCAAAATGAACCTCGCGCTCCTCGACGTCACCGTCCCCGCCGGCCTGATCGGCCGCGTCAGGGCCGAGTTCGACGCAGCAGGCCTCGGCGACCCGTGCACGGCGTTCGAGGCCGTCGCGGCGGTGCTGTGGCAGTGCCGGACCCGCGCGGCCGTCGTCTCCGTCTCCGACGAGGCCCCCGTGACCCTCTTGTTCGCGGCGAACCTGCGCCGGCTCGTCGGCGCCAGGCCCGGGTACTACGGCAATTGCGCGGTGCTGCAGCAGCTGACCTCGACGCGCGGCGCGGTGGCGAACGGCGCGGCCGCGGACGTGGCGAGGATGATCCGGCGCGCGAAGGAGAGGATCCCCGGCCTGCTCGGCCCCGGCGGCACGACGACGGAGCAGGGGGCGGTGGCGCTGACGTACAGCACGCTGGTGGTGTCGAGCTGGAGGAACCTGGGGTTCGAGGCGGCGGACTTCGGCGGCGGGAGGCCGGCGCGGGTGACATGGCACTGGTACGGGGAGACGACGGTGCCGAGCTGCGTCGTGTGCCCGCCGGGCACGGACGGCGACAACGGCGGGGTCAGCGTGACATCGCTCTTCGTCAGGCCAGAGCACGCCGACGCCTTCCTAGCCGAGCTCGCCGCCATGTCGCCTGCATCCATGCCATCACCATCACCATGAATCTGTGAACTTGTACAGCTCTGACAGTGGAAGTTGTAATAATTCAAGTATGAAAAAAAAAGTTTCAAATGATGGAATTTTTTACTCTATGGTTGAACAGAGGATCAGCTCCTCATTTCAAACAAATTCTTGCAAGATTTCTCCTTCGAATTCAAGATAAACCACTAGACAAAATATACAGCTGCTGGCTTTGTGACTGGGGACACATGAACAAAATTGGAAGGGGGCACAACAGACACCCATTCCATCCCCACTCACAAAGGTCTGAACCTTGAGCCATCTTCCCTACATACTACTGCTACTACTACCAAGGGCCTGAAGCTACTACTACTACTACTATACAAAATCCTGGAGTCCATGGCAGCAAAGGAGCTCCATCATTTGAAGAGCATCTTGAGCTCCTCGATGCGCGAGCTGCGGACCTCCTCGTCCGTCAGCGCGCCGGCGATCATCCGCTGCTTGCACGCCTGCACCTGCTGCATCCGCTCCTCCACCGTGTCCTTGACGATGAACCGCCTCACCTGGACCGCCCTCTTCTGCCCGATGCGGTGGATCCGCATGATGGCCTGCTCCTCCACCGCAGGGTTCCACCATGGATCCTGTATCAACACACAACAGAACTTGGTTATTGTCACAGATTTTACTACCACAGGGGATGTATCACCAAGCAAAAGTAGTTCACTGAGTTCACTGGAGTGACACACAGGGTAGCAAGGTGGAATTACCATGAGGAAGACATTGGAAGCAGCAGTCAGGTTCAGGCCCACACCTCCAGCTTTGAGTGACATGAGCAGCACCTAATGAATTTCCAGGGATAAAAGATCAGCAAGTGAAAATGCTTCAAGAATTACTTGTACTTTTCTAAAAAGAAACAGAACAAGTAGATGAGCATACATACCAGCTTGTCCTTGCTTTGACTGAACTCATTGAGGACCTTCTCCCTGTGCTTCTGGGTCACCTTCCCATCAAACCTCAAGAACTTGATCCCCTTCTGGTTCAAGGGGATCTCGAGGAGATCAAAGAAAGAAGTGAACTGGCTGAACACGATGCTCTTCTCCCCCTTCTTCCCGAGGCCCTCCAGGGTCGCGAGGAGCCTCACCACCTTGCATGAATCCTTCCAGTTGTTCTTGGCGTCAACCTCGTAGCGGCACTGGACGGGCAGCATGATCAGATCGGCCTTGGTGATGGGGCTTCGGCAGATAGGGCAGGGGCCCCCGGCAGGCGTGCTCCAGCTGGAGAGGAGGCACTCACGGCACATGCGGTGCGCGCAAGGGGTGATCACGGGGTCATCGGAGGTCGACTCAAGGCAGATAGGGCACTCCGCGGCCGTGCCCTGGCGGATTTCCTCAACAACATCCTCTACAAATGCTCGTGAGGGTACAATGGCACGGCATCCAGAATCACTCCGTGCCCCTTTAAGGAACCGTTCCGCTAGCTCGTCAAGGTCGGTGTACTTTTTGGTATCAGCTTTGCTGCATATTGAAAGTTCAGCAAAGGAATTAGAAAATGAGCCAACTTTAGCAAAGGAATTAGAAGATGAGCAGATGAAATGCAAGGCAATGGTTTTGTTGCACTTAGTGGCTAACCTGATGACCAGGAAAGGGTGATCACAGCACTGCCTTAGACGAAGAAGTAGCTCAAGAATGTTAGCATAGTTGTTAAGAACATTGCCTTGTGCCACAAACTTATCGAACTGAACCTGTTGGAATGGAAAGACCATTTTGAGTTAGAAATGAAAAGAAACTCGTCCATGAACTATTAGATTCTCGCCAAGATGAACAAGAGATATAAAACTTCCTTCCTTTCAGTAACTAATCAACAAAATTTGGCCCATAAACTCTTACAAGCATATACCTTTGATCTCCTGAAAAGCGCTTCATAGAAATCACGTTCCTCGATAGACTGTTCGCATTCAACAACCTCAACATTAGCTGGTGGGAGGACCAATATGGGCCTGAAACAAGCATCAGAGTCATGTGGTCAACAATAGTTCCAAGATGGAAGGCACTTATTTATGCAACTAAGAGTTTCAAAGAAATACAAAATAAGAAGTGCATACTTTCCCATCTTGTCTTTTGTTTCCTTGGTTCTCCTCAGCATGAGAGGCCTAAGAATAGCTTTGACAAGCTTTAATCCCCTCTCATCACCATTCTCATAAGGTCTCTGAATCAGCTTCTGCCACCTGGAGGGGAATCAAAACGGCTTGTGAATCAGGTTATAAATTTTCAACCACAAGTATTTGAAGTGAAAGTCTGATAAAGCCATACCAATTTGAATTACACCATGGCTCCACACGTAAGAAGCAAAGAAGACTGTAAAGGTCCTCCAAATTATTCTGCAGCAAATGTGATCATTATAAGCTAGTGTTTCCAAAAAACAACAGGCTGGATAAGAATTTCCACAAAATTCGGTACTTGGAATTATCACATCTAAACATGTGATGTAATACAAATACAAATGCAATGGCTGAAAACACACCTGCAACGGTGTACCAGTTAGGCACCATCTGCATTGTGAGCTTAACATATAAGCTGCTTGGGCAGCTTTAGTTCTGGGAGACTTGATTGTATGTGCTTCATCAAGCACAATTCTATACCAATCTATCCTGTGAAAGGCACTGCTGCCATCCTGTGAAGGGACCACATTCATTAGCTAAATGAGGACACTATAGAAAAGCTATTACCTTCAAAACTGGACATAAAAGACCATTGACAAACTTACAGCTTTATGAGCTGACTGAAGGACACCATAGGTCGTCAAGACAACAGTATGTTCAGCCATCAATTTGAGGTCACCAGTTCTATCACCACCATAGTATACAAACACAGAAATTGCTCCCAGTGTTGAATGTGCTTCCAGTTCATCCTACAAGCAGGAATAAGGAGGACAGTGCTCACATTATTTATTTGTGTAGTGATTCTTACGGACAAACAAGTTGATTAAACATGCAAGGAAAAACATTATAAACTGCAATCTAGCACTGCAGTTTCAGCTATTCTGATGTTGATTGCAGACTCTAGCAGTTCATTTGACAGAAAATGCTTCTACTAAATAACTGTAACACCAGAGATTTAACATTTTTATATGAATCACTTCTGTAGATATGCTTACCTTCCATTGACCCAATAATGCCATGGGACACACAATAAGGGTACCTCCTCTTATATTGGGGGTCGAAGTGCGTGTTCTGGTATCACGACCTCTTACAGGCCTTATTATGTCTCTTTCTATGTAGTTGGACTGCTCCCCCCTTGGGTTCGACAGTATCAGGGCAATAGTCATGACAGTTTTGCCAAGACCCATTGCATCTGCCAGTATCTACAAAGGCAAAGATAACACATAAATACTTCTCCTAATAGTACCACATAACTATGATCCGGTGAGGCAAATGAAAGCATTGCAAGTACATAAGCAAATATAGAAACAAATTTCAAATCATATCTTAGGCTTAAAGTCTATCAACTAATATCAGTGTGGTAAACGTAGTGTCACCAAACATGCACAAACAGGATTTCAGAATCCTCAACAAAAGGCAATCATAAGTATTCATTTGCTATTGGAATAGTTAATGAACAATTCAAAACAGTATTAGCAAATCAATTAAGAAACAACAAGATGCAAGGCAAAATGATAAGCCCTACATTTTCCAATATAATGTAAACCAGGCACATACATGAGGAACCATCATAAAGGACTTACCCCTCCTCGTGTCGTCTTACTTAAACTTGGAAACTTGGTTGTCGCTTCACCAGAGAAAACATTAATGTACACAGCAGGAGCCCTCCTGAGAAGATAAACAATTCGGTGATTAGCACTGACCATTATCAAACTTCTTTTAAAATTATACAAATAACACGGAAAAGCACACACTTGTCAGCAATAGTGTAGGCACTAAAGCAGGGATCAATAGCATTTTTTGATTCATCGTCATCAATGCATCCCTTCTCCAATTCTGACATCCAAAAGAGAGCTTCTTTCTGATACGGTTTGAGAACAGAAACAAGAGTATGTGGTGGCTCTGCTTCCTGTTTTAAATGTTGTAGATCAATATTCAAAACGGTACATTAGTTCCCATGCAAATAGAGTAGTATGAGCAAGAGTGAAACAGAAATGCACTTTGTTGTTACCTTCAAGTCATATATTTCAGCTGTGCCAATAATTTTGTTCAAGGCAGCTTCCGAAATGGCCTGCTCATCAGCAGCTTGCTCCGGAAAAGTTTGCCCAGCTGTGCGGCGGGTTTCAAGTCCAACAATAGGAGTTGATTCGTCGTCTCCATTGGCATCACCCTAATTTATGTACCAGAAATTTCAATAAGCTAGCATCAAAGAAAGATACAGAAATCAAACTGGTTTACAAATGTGGAACAGCAACAGAAAAAAGAGGATTTAATTATCATGGTATACTTGCTTTGCTATAGATGCTAAACACACAAACTGAATAATTTGGGACAGTAACAGATAACAAGAGGATTTTTTAGCTCACCCTCAGATTCCACGGTCGCTTTCTCGTGAGCTCATCAAGAGTGAAATCAGCCTGCAAAACAAACATGTATACTGAATCAGCCATTCATCATGAACACCACAAGACCAGCCTAGTTGAATAAATTGGCTTCAGTGGTACCTTGATAGATGCCCTTAGCTTGAGTAATTTGAACAGGGCATGGAGAGGGTTGTCTGAATAATCAACATTTGCTGGAGCAAGCTGGCTCAAGGATGAGTTGTCGCCTTCGGTGAACACTGACTTGTGGATGTAGAAGCTGTAGGAGCAACATTTAGCAATGGTCAGACTTGCAGGCAAAATTGTGCAATGTACAGAAAACTAACAAAATCAATCACACAGCAAAGCACATTGTATCGTCATCAGTCATTACCTGACATAGAGCAAGATGTCCTGCATCAGCCTCAGTTCCATTGTCGGAAACACGATCTTCCCCTGGATCTTGACTTTGGAAGAGTTCACCAGTGGGACGAGGCACTTTGTCCACTCCGGAGACAGTTTTCCAATCTGCAATAACCATCAGAAGTTGCACAAGATTAAGATGATTCTGCACAGAAGGATGTCAATTCCAATCATGTGTTCACAATGCATCAGGAACTTAATGGAGAGCAGCTCACCTCTCCGGCGCGCTTGGTCGAGAAGCGCACAATCTGTAACAGCGACGCCGCCTTCTTGGCCGACATCTTGATGCCGCAGTTGACCCGGTCGTAGGACGGGAAGCCGAAATGGACGATCTCGCCGGCGTCCAGCATCCGCCTCCCGCTGTGCGTGGACAGCCCGGCGACGTAGGACTTGTCGACGAGGAACCAGTCGGGCTCCGGCGGGAAGTCCCCGAGCTCCGCCTCCGGCGCCGCCACGACCATCTTCCAATCGCTCTTCGGCGGGGCCGCGGTGGCCCTTGCCGGCTGCGGCCGCTGCCGCTGCGGCGGGTTCTGCGTCCTGGCGGGCTCCCGCGGCGGAACGGCCCGGATCGGCTGCGGGTCGTACATCTGCGCGGCCTCCTCCGGCGGAATCGCCCGGATGGGCCGCGGGTTGAGGTACGGCAGTGGGTGCGTCGCCGTGAGGTCGACCACGCCCTCCTCTTCCCGGACCCTCTTCTTCGGCCTCGGCGCGGCGTCGATGACCTCCGCCTCGCCGTCGCCGCAGTCCATCTTCACCGGCCGCGGCACGAGGCTTATGCCGCAGCCGCCGGCGCGGGGGCGGGGGCGGCCGCTGGTAACCTCCTCCTCCTCCTTGACACGGCGCGGCGGCGGCGAAGGGGCCACTTTGGCGGGAGGGGGGCAGAGAGGCCGCTCCTTCTTGGGGACGTCGACGGCCTCGGCCTTCACCCTGGCCGCCGGCGTCGGGGCAGCGGCAGCGTCGCGCTCCGCCTTGACGCGGACCTTCTCGGCGTCGAGGAGCGCGTCGATGGCGCGCTCGGCGGCGTCGTCGGCGTCCGCGCCGACGCCGTCGTCGAGGAGCGCGTTGATGGCGCGCTCCGGGTTGCCGCCGCAGCGGGAGAGCGCGGCGAGGACGCGGGCCTCCGGGAGCGCGGTGCCGAGCACGGCGCGGACGGCGGCGACCTCGGCGGCGAAGAGCTCGGCCTGGCTGGGGGACTCCTGCCAGACGCCGTCGCCCGTCATGGCGGCGGCCGGCGGGTCGGCGGGGATGGTGCTGGCCTCTTCCGGCGGCGGTGGATGGAGGGGGCGGGCGCGAACGGAGATTTGGAGCGCGGGAGGCGCGGCGGACGGGGGGAGTGGGGAATGGATTGAGGGGAAACCGGCGGGGTTTTATGGGGATTTATCTTTTTGGCGCGAGAGGAGAGAAATGGTTTTTGGCGGGGGAGGGAAAGTGAAAAGATTAGAATTGTGGCGGTGAGGTGATTTTTTTTTTACCAGCCATCTAAATAAAGACCCCTAAATTTTTTTATCTTAATAAAGGACCCCCCACACACACACTCTCGCATGTGTACATTGTGATAAGAGTGTACAAAATACATGTATGAACTAAGCGATTGTTCTGTTGTGTAAGATGTTATATCGACTAGCCCGGACCCCGGTTTATATAATACTAGCACATACAGTATGTCTGTGCGTTGCAACAGAAAAAATTGATATTTTGTGCAAGCATAATGTCCCACGGCACCAGATTTACTATAAACAACATGCTGCAACGCAACATCCTTCTACAAAATGAACATAAAAATATAGATGCAATTTAGCCTTGTTCATATTTTCTTTGCCGGGCATAATCTCCCACTCATTCTATTTATTAAGTATAATCATTCCTTTAGTTACCATGACGTCCTCATCCATTTCAGTCGGGAATCAAATTCCTTCATTTTCTAATTTATTAGTAACCCCAACACATTAAAGCCTCATCTATTTGAATATTCTATTTATTAAGACCGCAATATTTATTTTAGTTATTCCACATGTTTACCCATAATCTTTCCTTTTAATTAGCCGCATATGTTTAAATATTCTACTTAAGCCCATAATCCTCCTTTAACTAGCTCATTCGTTTAATTAGTGAGTCCTAAACATAAGTACCGCCATTCGTACATTTAAAGCGAGTTGGAATTAGTAAATGTGAAAGGTGCTTAGGAATATCAATGACCTGGAGATATAGAAAAAGTTTGATTATTCAAAAATGAAGAAAACTTCTGTCAAACTTGGAGGACATGTGGTGTGTCCGCTTAAAAGCGTCCAAGGTAGGCATCCCGTTACCATGCATGCGAGATTAGGGCGTGGGGGCAGCAGGAAGGAAATACATAAACAATACTTGCATGGATGAATATTTGAGAAATTACTCTTTAAAATATCTCTTTTTTCCATCCATGAGATATATCAGTACTATATATAAAGAACTGAGACTCTGTTGTTTCCAACAACCATGAGATATGAGATAGGTCAGTTGGACCATTAAATTTTATCCAAACGCAGGTTGCGAGTTCGATTCTTGCTGCCGCATCTTTATTTTGGCAGCAACTTAGTCCTCGAGCGACGGCCCAACTTGGCCCATATGCGTGAGATGTGAAAAGAAGAGGCCTGAATTACTTGATTTCGTGGACAGGTCAAGGTGGGCCGGACGCACGAGACGGGAGGATGCTCGATCAGGCGACGCACGAAGCTCAAAATTTAGTACCACCTCGAATATATTTTAAATTCAAACTGAAAGCGTAAAATTTCAGGACCTCTTTTTTTGTGCTTCTTACACACTTCCATTTATCCAGATTTTGATAGCCTCTTCGGTATATTGCATTGCCCACTCTCACATCGAGACATGGTGCATCCTTCGCCGGTACATCTAAACCCTGTGGGAGACTTGCTCTTGCCCTTCCAGACATAAAACGTCTTTCTCCTCAAAACAACCACCACACCTCTATGTATTATGACATTTTCATAGCCATTCTGAGATACATTGACATGCAACTTCCATTGTTTCTCTTCATTACATGACCTATGTTTTCATTGTCATTTTGCTTTGCATGATCACATAGAGCTGACATGATAGTTGTGGCAAGGCCATTATTCGTCATTATTTTACATGTTATGCTAGATCATTGCACACCCTGGCACACTGCTAGAGGCATTCATTTGTAGTCATTATTTTCATTTTATGGTTGTAAGTAAATAAAAGTGTGATGTCCATTATAGTGTGCCTCTACTGTGGGATAAAGAAAAGAGGTCAAAGCACCCAACAAAAGAAGCCAAAAAAGAGTCAGTTAGAATTATTGGGATTTAGACCATCTGTTATATCCAATAATTTATAGGAAAGTCCCATAGGCCCATGTGGCACGTTCATGCATGACAAGAAATAAGCTAAAAAATTGCGCTAGTGGAAAATGAAACTGAATGGTGACAAATGATGACATTCATCTCCTCATTGATGGCATCAATACTTTCGTTTTAGTTTCATTTCTTCATTAGTACATTGGTTTCTTCATTCTGTGCGGGCTAGCATATTGTGTCGTGCAAGAACTTGAAATGATTTGCCTACTAATGGAAGACAAGACTTACCACTTAATAGGATTTTTAGTGCGCCTGTTTCTCCTCTCCTTAATGAGAATTAGTGCGTCCATTTCAGTTTTATCTCGTTACTCCTATAAGAGGTCACTCTTTTTGCCGATGAGACACAACTCCTCGCGTTGTTCCAAAGCATTGCATCGCCTACCTCTTTCCCACCCCGCTTCCCGACGTGCACCGGAGAGTGAGACAACATGCCTCTGAAACCTCGCCTCTTGCGATCCGGTACGGGAGAGGGGCAATCAGGTTTTTGGGAAGCGTCCTTGCGCGACTGCTGGATTCTTGTTCATCATGGTTGCGAACGGCGACATCACTGACGACGAGTTCCCCAACAACAACTTCTACCCCGACGTCAGCGACATGATCTGCACCTTCTGCTACTGCGTCGTATGCCATCTTATCCTCACTGTTAGGGCTAGCATTTTGGTTTATTGTTAGTAGCGATTGACATGGATATGATGCATTTTGCTTATGATTTTGATTGCACGACTAGTCTCAACGAATTGTTGCTAGTTTCTAGTTTCAACACTATATTGCTATTCATGTTTTATCCACTATTTGGATTAAACTAAATAGGAAAATGCCTAATTATTTAACATAGCCCACAAAAATGAGAGGAAAGGAGAAAGGAGCACACTACTATCCTCTATACACACTTGTGCTTTAAAGTAGCACCTTGTACTTTACATATAGAGTTTTCATATTCCTCTTTTTTCTTATGCTAGTGGGATTTTTACATTATGAGCACTTGACTTGCATATTCTGATGATGAGCTTTCTCAAATGCTCGAGGATGTGAGTGAGAAAGTTGAATGCACACCCACTTAGTTGCATCATGAGATTTTTCATACACTTAGCTCTGGTGCATCCGTTGTTTAGCAATCCCTACTTCTTGCATCAGTATGTATTGTAAGGCCTCTTCATTGTCTAACGATCAAATGCATTGATGTGAGACTTTATAATTTTTTGTCTTCTTATAAAGTCCCCACCATTATTCTATTTTCCATCCAAAGTGCGAAGACCAAGGTTTGTGAATTGAACAGTAAGCAAAGTGCTAAGTAGTTGAAAAGGACTCGTCATGGATTCAGTTACTTGATTGAAGCTCTAGGTGTGCTATGATAAGATGTTTGAATATGATAAAGCCTTAAATGATTGAGAACATGAATATGATATACATACGAGTATTGCTTGGTATTACATGAAAATATTAGTCCATGAAAACAATAGTAATTTTTTACACATATTAATGTTACTTGCTTGTTATCAATTGTAGACTATTGCTTTGAAGCACTTTTGTCTTGAGTTCAGACCATTTCACATCATTTGATCAAGATTATGTTGAGTAGCATTCAACATCAAAAAAAACATTTCTCTATCATTTACCTACTCAAGGATGAGCATAAATTAAGTATCAGGTACACTAGTTTTCAATGAACAAAAGCATCAAATGTACCTGAACAAAACTGCGCATCAGATAAATCTTTTAGCATGCATGAGCAATTGATGAAATTCTCAATATAAACCACCACCAAAATGAACTGGCAAAAACGAAATAAAGCTTGTTGAAGTCCATGAATACCTCGAGCATCATTGGTGGCGTGTCGAGGAGAAATGAGTGCTTAAGAGCTAGTGGTCAAGAAGATGGAGACATCGAAATCAAGGGAGTTGGACCATCAACATACCTTAGCCTGAACGAGGCCGCCCACCACCTTAGAATTGACAGTAAATATTTCAAAAAGGGATGATAAATTCATGAAAGTGAAGTTACCAAGCAATTATATTGCACAACTGGCCATTACAAAACCATTATATTGAATACCAATAAAACACCCTGATTTAAAGGTTGAAGAAGACTATCATCCAAAAAGCTGTTGGGGAACGTAGTAATTTTAAAATTTTCATACGCACACGCAAGATCATGGTGATGCATAGCAACAAGAGAGGAGAGTGTTGTTTACGTACCCTCGTAGACCGAAAGCGGAAGCGTTAGCACAACGCGGTTGATGTAGTCGTACGTCTTCACGGCCCGACCGATCAAGCACCGAAACTACGGCACCTCCGAGTTCTAGCACACGTTCAGCTCGATGACGATCCCCGGACTCTGATCCAGCAGAATGTCGGGGAAGAGTTCCGTTAGCACGACGGCGTGGTGACGATCTTGATATTCTACCGTCGCAGGGCTTCGCCTAAGCACCGCTACAATATTATCGAGGATTATGGTGGAAGGGGGCACCGCACACGGCTAAGAGATCAATGATCAATTGTTGTGTCTTTGGGGTGCCCCCCTGCACCCGTATATAAAGGAGCAAGGGAGGAGGAGGCCGGCCCTAGGAGGGGGTGCGCCAAGTGTGGAGTCCTACTAGGACTCCCTAGTCCTAGTAGGATTCCACCCCCCATATGGAATAGGAAAAGAGGAAGGGAAAAGGAGAAGGAAGGAAGGGGGCGCCCCCCTTCCCTAGTCCAATTCGGACCAGACCAAGGGGAGGGGTGCGGCCACCCTTGAGGCCCTTTTCCTTCTTTCCCGTATGGCCCAATAAGGCCCAATAAGTATTCCCGTAACTCTCTGGTACTCCGAAAAATACCCGAATCACTCGGAACCTTTCCGATGTCTGAATATAGTCGTCCAATATATCAATCTTTACGTCTCGACCATTTCGAGACTCCTTGTCATGTCCCCGATCTCATCCGAGACTCCGAACTCCTTCGGTACATCAAAATTCATAATATAACTGTCATCGAAACCTTAAGCGTGCGGACCCTACGGGTTCGAGAACAATGTAGACATGACTGAGACACGTCTCCGGTCAATAACCAATAGCGAAACCTGGATGCTCATATTTTTTTTGTTTTTTTTTGAACTGTCACCGGGGGAGGGATAGCGATCCCTCCACCTGAATTTTATTGCCAAATCACCACTAGGGGGAGGTCCTCATTTTTACAAACATCAGCATACTCTTGGGGTGGGGTGGGGGAGTCCTAACAAAGCTAAGATCAGATCACCGCGTCAACGCACGCACCCACGCATCAACATCCGCACGATCCCGTGGACGTAGCCGTTCTCGCCAGAGAACAGCATCCTCTCGACAGCAGCTTAGGACCCGATCCAGAGATGGCACCATAGCCTGGAAGACCACCCCGTTCCGGTGCTTCCATAGGTGCCAGCAGCATAGGAGGATGAAGGTGTCGGGAGAGGCATCTCCTACGACAACTCTTACGTCTAGGGCGAAGAGTCGCTCTACCGACGCCCCGGCCGTGATCACCACACCCCCCACGGCGCGCCAGAACTCGCGCGCGAACGGGCAGACAAACATCAGATGGTCCGCGGTTTCCAGCTCCGCCAAGCAGACGGGGCAGCCGGCCCCCGCGCGATCAACAATGGTCTTCCGAAGAAGGACATCCCGAGTGTTGACTCGACGATGGACCAGCAGCCAGCAGAAGAACTTCACCCGCGACGGCGCGCGCGTCCCCCAGACGAACGCTGCATGAGGCGAGAGCCGCCCGCCATAGCGCAGGAGGGCGTAAGCGCGGCGCGCGACAAGCCCTCCCGACCGGGGGTGCCCACAAAGCGGCAGCATCCTCTCATCTACGCCCGACGCCACAGGTGCATCAGGGAGAATGGCAAGGAGGGCTTCTCGCTCCCGAGCACCCGCCCGGGTGTGTCTTGGGACCAAGATGCGGTCGAGCCCACCGTTCCAGACGTAGAACACAGTGGCCTCGGCACTTGTGGTGTGCGAGTATAGAGCGGGGAAGGCCACACTCAGAGGACCGCACGGCAGCCACCAGTCGAGCCAGAAGGAGGTTCGCCGCCCATCCTGCACACGCACTCGCGACATGGCGCGGTAGAGCGGCAGCATGCCGCGCAGAGAGCGCCCATGCGCCCCGGCATGACGACAGCTACCGGGGTGAAGAAGGGATTGGCCATTCAGCTCCGCCCAAACCCACGACGCCCACCTCGACTCTGACGAGTGTAGACGATGCAGCATCTTGAGCAGCAGGCACATGTTCTGGGTGGTAAGGTCCCGCACCCCCAGCCCCCCCTCGCACTTCGCCCTGCAGACCTGGCTCCATGCAACCAGGCACTGGGCTCCCGTGGCACGGTCGGCCGCCGCCCATAGGAATGCCCGCGAAGCGTATCCATGGCTTTAACCACGGCCGGGGGAAGGACGACGGCGGCCATGGCGTACGTGGGGAGCGAGTCCAGCACCGCATTGATTAGGACCAGGCGCCCGGCGGGGGAGAGTAGGCGCGCCCGCCACCCGGCTAGGTAGGCATCGACCTTAGCAAGCATCGGCGCGAAGTCGGCCGCCGTCAGCTTGTCCCACGACAACGGCAGGCCCAAGTAGGGTTGCGGGAACCCCTGTACAGAGCAGGAGAGGGCCCCCGCAGCCCCAGCCACCACCTCATCCGCGACGTGAATCGGCACCAGGGTGCTTTTGCCGTAGTTGATCCCCAGCCCGGTGGCCGCGGCGAAGTCGTCCAGGATGCGTCGTAGCCGCGCCGCCGCCTCCACCGATGCGCGGATGATGATAAGTGTGTCATCGGCGTATTGAAGCACAATCGGTGCTCCCCTCTCCACCACCGGGTGTTGGAGCAGGGGGTCGCACCGCACCATCCGTTGCAGGACATCCGCCACCAAGAGGAAGAGGTAGGGCGACATCGGGTCTCCTTGGCGAAGCCCACACCTGACGGGGAACCACGCCCCCGGCACTCCGTTGAGCAGCACCGCGGAGCGTGATGAACGGAGGATGGCGTCCACCCACGCGCACCATTGCTCAGGGAAGCCGCGCACCTCCATGACTCGACGAAGGCACGCCCAATTAACAGAGTCAAAGGCTTTAGCGAAGTCCAGCTTGAGGACGAGGGCGGGGGCTTTCCTCGCGCGGCAGCATTGCACCACTTCGGTCGCATAGACGAAGTTCTCGGAGATGCTTCGCTCGGAGACGAATCCGGACTGGTCGACGTCGATCACCCCCCCAATCTGCTGCTGCAACCGCGTGGTGAGCGCCCGGCAGAGGATCTTGACATCGCAGTTCTGCAGGGAGACGGGGCGGAATGAACTTGGAGTTGGGGTCGCCCCACCCCCTTTCGGCAGGAGGGCAATGTACGCCCGGTTGATCGGGCTCCAGGTCCACCGAGCCGTCAAAGAAGGCGTCGAAGAGCCGCAGCAGATCGCCCGACACCGCCTCCCACGCAGCTTGGTAGAAGGCAGGCCCCAGGCCATCCGGGCCGGGGGCGCTCGAGCGGTCGAGGAGCCCCGCCGCCTCCTTGATCTCGGCCAGGGTGAAGGGGCTCACAAGGGCGCCCCCGTCGACGCCTGGGACACCCTGGTACAGCGCCTCAAGGTCGAAGCGCCAGTTGGGGAGGCAGCAACGCCCGAGGAGGTTGGCAAAGAAGCCTCGCAGCGCAGCCGCCTTGCCAAGATGATCGACCACCTCCAGCCCATCAACATCAAGCGCGCGGATCCAGTTCCCGCGACGGCGCTGGGAGGCACTGGCGTGGAAGAACTTGGTATTCTCATCGCCTTCTCGAACCGCACGGCACTTCCCCCGCTGCTTCCAGTGCGCACTCTGCCTCTTGATGGACGCGGCAAGGCAGCTACGAGCATCACTCCGCAGCAGCGCTTCATCTGTAGACAGACATCTGGACTCTTCCAAGAAATCCAGGAGGTCAACCACAAATTTGCAATCATTATCATAGGTAGGGATGTATTTGTGTTGCCGTTTCCAAACCTTGGCCGCAGACCGAAACTTCTTCTTATGTGCAGCGAGCCGCCCCGCCGCGCAGCGCCCGGGCGCCGCGCCTGTCCAAGAAGGGATGGTAGTGGGGAGGAAGCGAGGGTTGAGCAACCAGGAGTTCTCGAAGAAGAAGCGAGCCGGTTTGGGAATTCGGGTGGACGCAGTGACAACAAGGGGGACGTGATCAGAGGTAGGCCGGGGGCGTGAGGAAAGAGCCGAGTCCGGGAAAGACTCCCCCCAATCATTGTCAAATAAGGCCCTGTCTAGGCGGGCAAGAGTCGGCGGATCCCTTCGGTTCGTCCATGTGAAACGGCGATCCGTCAGGGCCAGCTCATGCAAGGCCAGGGAGTTGATGAGAGAGTTGAAGACAACGGCCCTCGAAGCATCAAAGTTATTGTTACTCTTCTCATGGGGAGCCCTAATCAGATTGAAATCCCCAATAGCAATCCAAGGCCCGGGAATATCCGAGGAGACCGTGGTGAGGTCCTCTACAAATTCCATAGTGAGAGCATGATCCGAGGGCGTGTAGACGTTCGTTACGGTGAAAGAGAGCGGGGTGGTAGTGGAGGAGAAGGACGTGGACAGCGTGAAAGCCGAAGCGGAGGAGACTAAGGAGAACAGGCGGGCATCCCAAGCGGTGGTGATGCCACCCCGACTCCCATCGGCATCCTTGGAGACAAACGAAGCAAGGCGCCCAGGGAGGAACGAGCGGGCTTTGCACGCGGGGAGGGTGGCCAGCTTGGTCTCCTGAACGCAAGCGATGAGGGGATCAGTGGAAGCTATAAGGTTACGCACGATATCGCACTTATCCGGGTCCCCCAGCCCTTGAACATTCCAAGAGAGAATAGAGAGATCAACAAAGGAGAGATTATCCATTACACAAACACACACCGAGGTACAAACAGCCAGACGCCCAACTAGGAGCGGAATTACACACAGCCCCGAGCGGGCAACAGGAAGGTAAGCTTAAGCGAGGGTAGGCGCATGCAGCGCTAGACGAAAGAAAGGAAGAGATTAGACTAGACATCAGCATTGTCGGCCGCCGGAACAGCCCGGATGGATGCGGCGCAGCGCAGCTCAGCCACCGCCTTGGCCGTCATGGGCTTGTGCACACCATCGAGCATCTTGTCCTTCAGGACTTTGGATTTGAGGCGGGGTGAGCACCCGGAGAGCGCATCCCGGAGAGCACGCAGCTTGACTGCCTTCGCCTCCATGCTGACGTACTCCGCAGGCTCGGAGCCGGCCACCCGAGCACTACGGCGAGGCCCAGGGGCATCGCCAACGGCGCGCCCGTCACGGCCCTCCAGCTGCTGCTCGGTGACGTCGACGATTGTTATTCCAGACCCGGCACTCCCGACCGAGGAGGACACGGAGCGGGACGGCGAGCCCGAAGGGGGCAGCACCGCCGGGGGAGGAGAGTGGGGCGGGTGCGCGCCTCCCAGCCGTAGAGGGCCGCGCCGCAGCCAAGCTGGAAGGGGAGGCGCGCCGAGGACGCGCAGCACGGAGTCGAGTTGACCAGCGTCTCCTCCGCGCGCCCCGCCTCCAGAGTGGAAGGGAGCACGAGGCTGCACGCTCCCTCTCCCCAGCGGCTGACCCGGAAAGACGACATGGTTGTGGGCGAAAGGCGGTGGTGGCGGGTAGAAGAACAGGAGGTACTCTCCGTTGGCCGTGAAGGAGTCAGCGCGCGCCCAGGCCCGGACGGGTCGGACTGAGACAACACGAGCGCCCCAGCGCCCTCCTAGAGGCCACACGTCACAAGGGACGTCGCGAGGATTTTTGAGGAGGACGACCGCACGCACGGTGGCGAGCTCACTGCCCGCCAGGATGAGTGGATCGATCTCAAGGACCTTCCCAAACCCAGAGAACATGGCGGAGATGCCGCGCGGGTTGATGAACTCGGCGGGGAAGCCTGTGGCGGCGAGGACGGCGCACACGTCGAGGCGTGGCGCCACACGATCGAAGAGTTCTTCCGCGATCAGGTCGATGCGCGCGCCTTCATGGGGGAAGGGCTGCATGGCCAGGGCCTCGTCGCGATCCGCCACAGACGCGAACCGGAGATACATGGTGCCCACCGACGACGGCACCACCTCAGGCAGCAAGTGCCCGATGCGGTCCATGACGGCGGCTTGCACCGCAGTGGTGGGGTTGATGAAAGCGCTCGGGGGCTCGATGCTCACCACGACAAGCCTTTGGGCCGCGGCGTAGTCTCCCTCCGGCATAAACACCTCGAGCACATCAGGACGCTCGGAGTCAGCTACGGCGGAGGGGATCGAGTTACCCGAGGAGAGGGAGGATGGCGAGCGCGAGGATTGGCGCGACCCACTGGACGACGAGCCCCGCTCCCGAACCGCAAGCAGCTCAGGGTGAGCATGCTGCATGGAGGGGGTCGCAAGGGCCAACACCGGCTCGGGATGGCCAATGTCAGGGGAGGCGGCCGGAGGAGAGGGTGGTGGAGAGCGAATGACCCCAGAGAGGAACACATCGCGGTTGCATGGCGGGGAGGGCGGAGCGTCACTCCCCGCGGGAGTGGAGGCGGATGCACGGTTGCTAGAGCCGCCGATCTCGAGACGGCGCGGGGTTGGGAGCCCTCCGACGGGGGAGAGAGCGGCAATGCGGGCATGGGGGTACGGGGTGGATTGGCGGCGTGGTGGGGGGCGGCGACGGCG